>NC_048911.1:6327381-6406971 GCF_011077185.1 Oxyura jamaicensis
ACCACATCATGGGGCACCAGGACCACATCATGGGGCACCAGGACCACGTTACGGGGCACTAGGACCACGTTACGGGGCACCAGGACCACGTTACGGGGCACCAGGACCACGTTACGGGGCACCAGGACCACATCATGGGGCACCAGGACCACGTCATGGGGCACCAGGACCACGTTATGGGGCACCAGGACCACATCATGGGGCACCAGGACCACGTCATGGGGCACCAGGACCACGTTACGGGGCACCAGGACCACATCATGGGGCACCAGGACCACGTTACGGGGCACCAGGACCACGTTACTGGGCACCAGGACCATGTTATGGGGCACCAGGACCACATTACGGGGCACCAGGACCACATCATGGGGCACCAGGACCGCGTTACGGGGCACCAGGACCACGTGACGGGGCACCAGGACCACATCATGGGGCACCAGGACCACGTTACGGGGCACCAGACCAGGCTCCATGCTGGGGCTGCTGGGGAAGGAAAGCAGTCCCTGTGTAGGGAGCTGGGAAAGGGACCGTCCCCAGCAGAACCCTCCTCATGGCCAGCAGTGCTTGCTTGCTTGGGGCACGTGTGCTATTTTAACCCCTCCAAACAGAGCCTTGAAAATCCTTTTTCATGCACAGACTCCCTGGACTGAAGTGCTTCCCTGAACAGGGAGGGCTTTCAGCTGTACTGGGTCCCCGTGCTCCCCGGGCAGCGCTGTGAGCAGGGGCAGGGCGGAGAGAGAAGCGAAAGAGAAATTCGCACCTCCCGGGTCCCCGGGTGACAAAGGTCCCCAGATTCTCACAGTCATTTCAGGAAAACGCCAAGAAGAAGTGGCACAGGGGAACGCGCGCTGCCCCCGCCACGCGCAGCCTCCCCGCGGAACCCGGTCCCCGCAGCTCCACTTCTCCTCCTAGCGCGGCGCCTGCCCCGCTCAGCACCGCTGGTGCTGCTGCGCTTCTGCCTCCGAGCAGGAAACGGTGGAGAGCCGCTCTCATCCTCCGAGGGCGTGCAAAACAAATGCCATTGTGCCTCCTCCATCCCCCCACCAGGCTGAGGCACGTTAGCCGAAGGCAGCCCCCGGGTCCCTTCTGGCCAGGTGGTGGCAGGGAGCAGACCCCAAACCCCACATCAACAAGGGAACTGATTTCATTATTCTAAAAACAAACAGCCCAAGGAAAGTTCAGGCTCGAATGGGCTCCTAGAGCAAAGAAAGGAAAATAGAGAGCGGGGCAGTGGGGAATGCTTCATATTCCTAAAAGCCTTTTGTACGTTAACACATGGTGTCTGCTTCTCTCTAGTCACCTATTTATCACTCTCCTCTTTAGAGAAGGAAAAAAGTCCTGGCTGCCTTCCTAAGGCAGAGTTTTGTGGCCGGGGGGAGGGGGAGGGTGCTTTAAGCATGATGCAAACCATTTGGAGTGCACCGAGAGCACTGCCAACACAAGCTGCACTATTTAAACAAGTGAGGAAATGATCGTATATACAACATGCCAGCGAGCACACACACACCAGAGGAAGTCGAGAGGGGTTTTCATGACACAGAGCTGGATGTCAGCGGCTGAAAGGTCGATATTTTCCCTTAACACCCTTCTCAATGACTTAATCGTGTTCCGTTTGCACAGAAAACTTCCCAAGAATAAAAGTCTGGAGGAATCGAGGGGGGATGTTTGGCCTACTGCTGACCTTGTCCGAGGTCCTCTCCACGTAGCAGGGCTCCTGGGGGGCGACCAGCAGGGGAACGAAGCCCGAGAGCAGCCGATCCTCTTCCAGGCTGAGCAGGGCAAGGTCGTCATCTGGGTCCTTGTACAGGGGCACCTCCGACTGATTCACCGTGGTCAGTACGTTGCAGAAGTCAGCCAGCGTCGCCCACACATCTACTGAGACCCTGGGAGAACGAGGAGAGACGTGAGCAATTCGGGGCTGGAATGCGTTGGGAGTTGCCTGCAACGCTGCAGCGAATACCAGAGAGGTGAGATGAGGCAACGCACGCCACCCCGCGCCCCGCGCCGCTGCCGACGTGCCCCGCGGGGAGGGCTCCGGACACAGCTGCACTGGCACCGAACCCGGGAGGGCTTTTAACCCTCGCCGCCAGCCAGCCAGCGCCGACCCCGAGCCTTCCAGCTCCCCGGATGGGGAATGGCACCAGGCAGGATCCGGCCCCGACCCGCCGCCCTGCCCGGCTCTGCCCGCTGCGGGGCCAGCGCGCACACCCGCAGGGAGCCCCTGGCGGCCCCGGTAGGAACCCGGCTCGTTCCAGATGGGAGAAATGCTGCTTGTTGCTCAATCTCCAAGCGTGCTGGGAAGACAGGACCTGTTTCCTGTGCTGCTGCAGGGGCGAAGGCAGCGCCCAGGGGGCTGCAGCCCAGCCCAGGCACCCTCCCCTTCGCCCAGCTCTCTCTACCTGCTGCCAACACGTGCTGCAGCCACGTGCTGAGGCAGAGACATTTTTAGCTGAACCTCGGTCTTGTGAGGTTAGCTCCCGTTTTGCTTCTGGCCACGGCTTCAGCACTGGCGAGTGACCTGCACTGCCGCCCCCAGCGCCTCACCGGCCTCAGTGGCACCCACGTGCAGGGAGTGGGGCACCAGCACGAGGCCACGGGCAGCCCTGGAGCGCTCTGTGCACGTCCCCAGGGCACGTCCCCAGGTCTGGGCACGTCCCCATGGCACAGCCCTGTGTCAGGGCACGTCTCCATCACACATCCCCGTGTCTGGGCACATCCCCATGGCACATCCCCAGGTCTGGGCACATCCCTGTCACACATCCCCATGCCTGTGCACGTCCCCATCACACGTCCCCATGACACAGATGACGAGCACATCCCAGGCTGGCCCAGAGCACAAAGAAATCAAGCAACAACCACTGGGCACCGCATCCAGCCGGGCTGCCTCGTCCCACACCGCTCACTCCTACTTCTAAAACCACTTACATAGTGGGTTTTTTTAGCCTCTAAACTGGGGAAAAAAAAGCAGGGAAGAGAGGAAACCGGGGCTGAGCTGCTCCCGGTGTCCGCGAGGAGCTGCCCCTTCGCCCCACGGCTCTGCAGCACCGCGGAGCAGCCAGCAGCACCCGGGGGTGCAGCAGTGACCAGGGCGGCCCGAGGCAGCCGCGGGCTGGAGAGAGGCCCCCCTGCTCTTTGAACTGCTCCAGGTGGACAGAGTCTGCGCTCGGTTATTTACGGGAATCAGTGTACCAGGAAAGCGCACTGAAATGAAACATCTTGTTTTCAAGAGCGTCCTGGGAGCCAGGCAGAACGAGCGGCCATTAATCAAAGCCCGGCACGTAATCAGCACACATGTAACGCAGAGTCGCCCACGTCCCGAAGCCAGCCCCGGCCAGCACGCTGCAGAGGAGAAGAGGTCCTTCAAAGCCCTCTGCACACAGACACCGGGAGCTGGGTTCATTCACAAAGCTCCATCGCTTGGCTCAGCCAGGTCTGGCTGTCAGAAATGTTTAAATATGGAAAAAAATAAACAGTTGCAACACGTTTTTTTTTTTTTTTTCCCCCGTTTTTTTTTTTTTTTTTTTTTTTTGGAGGGATCTGTCCGAGGCCCTTTGTGATGTAATGGGAAACGCTGCGTTTGTGCTACCAGCTGGAAAATAAACAGAGCTGCGAGGGTTAAAAGGAACTGAACTTTCCACGACCCCTATCTGCAAAAGAAGAAAATAATAAGAGGAATGATCCACTGCCCCACAGCCCTGATAGTTTATCCTCCGGCCCGGGCTGCAGAGACAAGCACCGGATGCGATAGGGCTGCTCTGGGCCACCTCCAAGGCGAGCTCTGCCCAGGGGAGATGCGCAGGGGCAGGGAGGCTCAGCCGTCCCTCGGCGCCCTGCTGGCAGCGGGGCCGAGCTGCCTGAGCCCGGTCACATCGCGCCAAAGGGGCCCCGAAGGAGCCGCCGAGGCTTCGGGCAGCGCCGGGAGGGAGGGACGGGGAGGAAGGAACGCGCCGCGGAGCCGGAGACAGGCAGCGGTGCTGGGGATGCTCCCAGGTGGCTAAGAGAGCCAGGTGCACGGGGCCGGGGTGGATGAGAGAGGAAAGAAACGAGGTCGAGGAACGGGGCTGCAGGCAGGGATGGGGAGAACCGGCGAGGGAGGGAGGCTGAGGGCGGCAGCAGGATGCGGGGCAGAGCACGCAGAACCGGGCACACGCTTCAGGGCCAACGGTGGTGGTGGGGTGAAGGAACAGCATGAGAAAGGCTCAGGG
Organism: Oxyura jamaicensis; assembly: GCF_011077185.1. Classification (NCBI taxonomy): domain Eukaryota; kingdom Metazoa; phylum Chordata; class Aves; order Anseriformes; family Anatidae; genus Oxyura; species Oxyura jamaicensis. The sequence goes on from NC_048911.1 coordinate 6,331,587, forward strand.
AGCCCTCTCCTGCCACGGGGCTCAGCACCGGCCACGTGAGCTGACTCTGCCAGCCCGCAGCCCCTTCGGGCAGCCCCAGCCCCCTGAGCGTGAGAGCGGTCCCCGTCACTTTATCCTCTTCATCCCCGGCTCCCCGCAGCCCCACGGTGCCTCGCCACATCTGTCACTTGCCCTGGACGCGTTAGGTTTCCACCCTGGGCTTCCTTCAGTCACACCGCAGGCTGCGTGCGCCGGCTCCCCGGGCAGCGAGTCCCCGCTGCAGGCAGCCCCGAGCAGCTCGGCAGCAGCGCCCAGGGGCCGGGCAGCACCCTGGCACGTGCAGCATCCCTCTCCGTGTTACCTCCAAGTCCTAGGAGAAAAGCAGAGCAGAAACGCCAACGCCTCCTGCGATGTTGGCTTGTTGGCGTTTCTGCTCTGCTTTTCTCCTAGGACTTGGAGGTAACACGGAGAGCGGGTCCGACAGTTTTCTACCTTCCCTTTTGGAGTGGTTTGCCCCCTGCAGCGCGCCTCCCGGCACCACCACGACCACCTCCTGGCTGCCACCCACCGGCGAGGGCTCCCGGCGGGTCTCCTGCTCCCGCTGCAGGTCACCCAGCCCCGGGCAGCCCGGCCAGGAGCCTTCTCCCCGCTGCCCCTTCCTTAGCACGCCGCAGCTGTGGCCAGGCGCTTCTGGCTTATGTCACCCCGCCGAGCCCCCGCAGGCCCAGCTGCCTGGAAGGGCTCCGTCTGCGCGGTGCCCCGGCCTCGGCGTCCCTCCGTGGAGGGAGGTGCCGAATTTCTGACACCGAGCCCAGGCACGCAGCTCCCAGGTACACGGCCGGGGCTCCCAGAGCTTTTAACCGAGGAAGCGCGAAGGGGGTGAGCGCGAGGTCTTTCCTCCGAACGGGGGGTTCGCTCACTTCCCCGCGGACACGTTTCCATTTGCTTATCCCACCAGGACAGGAAAAAAAAATAAGAGTTAATTTCTTTTTTATTGCCTCAGGATTCCAGGTTTAATGTAGCTGTCAGTGCGAGCGCAGCCCAGCTGCAGGCCGACAGGACGCAGCCCGAGGACGAGGGGAGCGGCGCAAGTGCGCGGCCGAGCGCAGGGGACGCAGGGTGGCCGAGCCAGCTCGGGGAACGGCTCCCACTTGGGATAACGGGGGGGGGGCGTTCGGGGCCGTGGGGCACGCACGGAGGTGGGGAGGAGCAGAGGGCAGCGGGGAGACGCACACGGGGGGCACGGAGCGAGCCCGGATCCCCGGCGGCCGGGGCTGGCAGCCCGCGCTCGAGCCACCATCTTCGCTGGGGGAGCGGGCCGCCTGGTGATTAATATCAAGTACAATGACCCCATGTTACGAGCCTGCGGGGGCCTGTGGAGGTGGCCATTTCCTGTGTAATACCAGCTTGTTTAAACACTAACATTCAAAACTCCACAGCTGCAGAACAAACCCGGAAAAGAGCGGAGCGAAAGAAGCCCTGCATTGTGTTCCCGAGCCGCCAAGAGCCACGCTGCCGCGCAGATGGCAAACGACTTGGGCTGGCGTGCTCCCGGCGCTCCGCGAGGAGCCGGCCCCAGCGCCGCGCACGGGGCTCCGCGTCCCGCTCCCAGGTTTCCTCTTTCCCCCCCCCCCCCCCAGGCCAAGCCAAGGGGAAGCCAGAGGAAAAGCAGCTCCGCTGGAAAGGACAAAAGGGGTTCGGGGTGGGAGCTCGTCCCCAAAGCGGTCACCAGCCGCGCCCCGCACTTGGATGCAGGGACAGCTTTTGTGGGTGCAGAGGGGACAGGGTCTGAGCCCCTCTGCCCCGCGGTGCCAATGATTTCGCCCCTCTCTGCCCTACACGCGGTCCCTCCGGTCACTCGGGTGCCCCACAAAGCCATCCCTCCCCCAGGACGCTGCCCGCGGAGCCGCAGGGACACTCTCCTCGCCCAAAGGCACGCCGCCTCCTCCCAGCCAGCCTGTGCTTTAAAGCAGAGCCCTTCTCCGAGGAGCCTTTTGGCTCCTGCTTCACTCGACTTCACCTTCATTCTCGGCCAGGTTTACACTACCGAGACACCTCCGGATCCTTGCTTTGATGTCTTGATAGGGAAACTCTGGTGGCCAGCATTACTAACAAGGCTCAAGTCTGCGAAAGGGATTTTCCATTTCGTCTCCCGCAAACTCCAGCAAGGTCTTGGCACCCCCGCCTCCGGCTCCGTCCATCTCCCCCAGCGGGAGCTGCCATCTCGGTGACACTTCTGCACAAGACCGATGCGATGAGAGAGATCTGGCAGATCTCTCCGGGAAGGTAAGCTCTAGAATGTGCTCAGAGCTTTTGGATTTCATTTCATACTCGGTTTAAGTTAACCATTTTTAAACGCTTGCAGACAGGCTCCGCAGACCGAGAGGCCCTTTGCTCCAGCGCGGAAGGAGCGCGAATTCTCCGGGCTTGGGCCCGTGGCAGGCTATCTGCTGAGCCCTTGGCTTCCCCATCGATTCTTGCGTTTCGTTTAGCTCCGACAGACTCACTGCAGCAACAAAACAGAGCAGGGAGAAGCTTTGCTCTTCGGTGCCCAGCCTTTGCCTGTCTCAGCTCCTCAGCCACGTGTCTCAGGAGAAGAGGGATTCGCCGGAGCCTCCTTGGAGGCTCACTTTGCACCCCCCGGCTGCTGCTCACCCCTGTGCCTTAGGAAACGCGCTGCTCCCTGCTCCTCGGGACCCCTTTATTTCACCTCCCATCCCTGCGCGGGGCCAGCCGGTCTGCAGGATGCACCCTGATGCAGCGCTGCATCGACGGCGCCTGCTCGGACCTCGGTGCGATGCTTGCTGTGAAAGGTGCTCAAAGCTTTTTAAGAGAGCTGCGTGCAGCCAGAGGAGCTGGGAGACCCGCAAGCAGCCTGCTCCAGACACACAACCCCAAAACACGGGGCTCTGCTGCTCCGAGGCAGAGATGCCCTCGCTCGGGTGTAGCTCCTGATCCAGAAAACCCAGAGGAAAGGGGACCACGGAGAAAAACAGAGGAAAAAGGACGACGGAGAGCCCGCTGAGCCTCTCCTCTCCAAAGAGGCAGAGGAGGAAGGAAGCACTCTGCCTCCAAACACACTCAGTAGCCCAAGACCTCTCCGTGGCCTCGCAGCCTAAACCCATTTCCCAAGGCATCCCCTGAGCCCCAGCCGTTATCCGGGTGGGGCCGAGAGCTGGATCCACGTGCCGGGGCAGGGAGAGCGGTTTGGGGAGAGGTGCAGCTTCTCCCAGCTCGGCGCCGGGCTCACTCCCACCTCGCTGCCAAGACAAGAACCCCAAGACAAAGCCTCCCCGAGCACCCTCTCCTGCTCGCAGAGCCCACTCCCACGTGGCTCAGCCCCGCGTTCAGCGGCGCTCACCCCTCGCACCTTCCCCTCCGCCTCTGTCCAAGGGGGGAAAGCAGCGAGTGGAGGAATTTGGTGTGCTGCTCTTTTTTTTTTTTTTTTTTTTTTTATATTGTAAGGACTCAAATCCAGCAGTGTGATAAATGCATCCGAGCTACAATTAGGAAGATATATAGCATCAGAATGCGAAGGTCTGGGCAGCGTGGTGAAACGCGGGCTCTCCAGAGCCCCAGCTATGTTTCCCATTATGTAACCCTGGTCATGGGCAGACAGCCAGACTCCAAATGAAAAAGAGACTCTGGCTTGGCACCGTTTCTATTTTCCTATCCTCATTCGGGGTCAGCGCAGTGTCATACAGCTGCAGAGAAAGCTCCGGGGATTAAACCTGGGAAAGACTCCAAGACCAGGACCCGGGTTCAAGTACCAGCTGAAAGCAATAAACCAACTGCCACAGCTGGGCTGAGTTTAGGCGTTCTCAAAGTCCCCCGGCTCTCCGGCTTACCGAGAACCGGCAATCACGAACGTGGCGAGCGCAGCACGAGCGGAGGCCTCGGGACGCTGAGCCCCAGCAGCCCAGGCCCTGGGCTCTGGCGGAGGTTTGACAAGCTGCCCCGCTGGCCCCGAGCCCAGGCCGTCATTCTGGCAGCGCCGCTGGCCCCGGACGAGCTGCGCTTTGATGCGAGTTCTGGGCCAGGCCTTTTGCTCCTGGTGGGCTGCCAGGTGGGTACGGGGCCTGTTTTTTCCAGAAGCTTTAGCACATTCGTGGCATCCTCGCCGGGTGCTTCTGTGCTGAAGTGGCGTGTGTTGGGTTTTTTTAACTGTCCCTTTTCTGTGCCCACGTCGCCCCGAGGGGCACCGAAAGCTGTGGCAGCAGAGCTCTGGGAGGTTTCAGTGCCTCCCACCAGCGTCTGCGTTACCCCGGTGCAGGAACGGAGCCCACCACGGGGACCTGGGTGCCACGGTCCCCTCCCGGGAGGCACGGAGCACGTGTACAGCAACACAGGTCCCTTCCTCACAGCTCTGCAGCTTGGCTTCTGTGCTTGCTCACCCTGCCCACAAGCCTTGGCTTCCTCCAGCAGGCCTGCTGCTCTGCCCCGTTTTACTTCTGAACTTTAAGGAGCTGTTCCTACCTCAGCCCTCCAGCTCGGTGACTCCACCTGGTTACTGAGCAGCCCCAAGGCAGACAGCAGGCGTGTGCCAAGAGAGACCTGAAACACCAACCGAGCGCCCCCCGACCCCTTTCCTACCTCCAGGAAAGCCCAGCAAGCCCCAGGCCGTGCCCAGGAGCTGGTTCCCTGCTGCTCCCCGCTACCTGTGCCTCCAGGGAAGCTCAGCTACTGCTGTCCTGCTGTCCCAGACCCCCAGCACCTGGGAACACAACGCTGGGCCAGCACAAAAAGCTTGGGTGAAAGAGCAGCCGGTCTCCTCGCTGCTGGTAACCCATAGGGCCAGGGTGCAAGGAGCTGGGAGCCAACCCCTGGAAGCCTGCCCGTGTCCTAAAAGGGACCAGAGGGGCTGCTCAGCCACCCTACACTCAAGATGTGGAAGCAGCTGGGCCTCCACGACCACACAAAGACCCTGGGCAAGCCAGGACCTTGCAGAGGAGAGCCCCCAGCCCATACCCGCCGCTCCCCACGTCGACGCACCGCGGGGCAGGCTGTGCCCGAAGCCTCCTCCCGCCTCGACGGGCGAGCAGGAGCCTGCACCTGCTCCGGCAGCCCGGGGGGACGCGGCCCCGTGCCCCACCGCCGCGGCCCTCGCCCGCAGCAGGGGGAGGCAGCTGGTCCCTGGAAGACGCCGAGCGCTGGCTGCGCGAGCCCGATCAGAAATTCCATCTCGAGGCTGCCCGTCGCCAAGGGCTCGGCGGCTCCCTTGCGCAGGCAGCGCGAGGGGAAGGGGGGGATTGGTGCCGAGAGGCGCACGTGACAGATCCCAGTTTGAGTTCCTGCCCAAAGATGGGCAGCAGTTCACATGAGCAGGCAGCGGTCCCACACCGAGCAGCCGACAAACAGAAAACAGACTCCATCTCCACCAAATGAGGCCCAGAACTTCCTGTGTGAGATTTCCATTTCCTCAGCCAAATGAAAAAGAACTGGAGTAGAGGCAATAAACTCGGAGAGCAGGACTGGACCTGACGCACGGAGCGGGGACCCATTAATGGTTAAGCCACTTTGCTGGATTACTCTTAATGCGCCTTCCCATCACCCCGGGTTCTGGCTCCTTTGGATTAACAATAAGACGTGATTTCAGGCTCTGGATCCGGAGTACCGGAGGCAGATGGAAAATCCTGCGGGAAAGCAGCTACGGAGCATGCTCGGACACAGTTTCGCATACTCCATACTTGGCCCCTTCGCTCGGTTTTCTGTCCAAAAATATGCAAATTGCCTAGTCCGCATTATGGACTAATGGGCTGGAATCGGCCAGTTTAGAAAATTAACTCTTTTTTGCGTTGGGGGGGGGGGGCAGAGCCGAGCTGTTTCCGAAGCAGAAGGGAGGTGAGTTTTGGAGCTCTGGGACAGGTAAGCTGCTCCAGCCCAGCCTCACCAAGGTTTGCCTGTTTCAGCCAGGAAAAAGGCAGTAAAAGGCTCGTGCTGCAAACGGCCTCCCCTCTTCCCACAGGGGACGGGCTAGCAGGGCGCCTCGCGGGGACGTGTCCCGACCAGAGCACGCAGCCGAAGCGCTAGGTAAAAATCTCGGTCATCTCCTCGCACCCAGAAGCGAAGAACACCTGCCAGACCCCCCTCACTGCCACCTTGCCCCCCCAGCACTCTCAGCATCCAGAGCTGGATGCCTGTCCTCACCGAGGGAGTCACCGTGTCACCAAGGGTGACAAGTCCCCTCCGAGCATCCCAGCACAACGAGCCTCTCCTGGGGGGGAGCTGCGCTCGTGTCGGTGTCGCATCCAGGAGAGAGCATGAGCGAGGGGAAAAGGGGGCACAAGGAGCCCAGGGGGGGGGGGTAAGCAGACACCACAAGACAGAGCAGGGGATGCACGTACTGTTTGGGGAGCTCCAGAGAGGTCGGAGGAGGATTCCAGGTGTCCGGGTGGCCAAGCATCCAGTCCGACCAGACCTTCACGCTGGGGAGCAGCTCCTTCAGGTCCTGGGGCAGGGCAGAGACCTTGATGTCATCCTCCTCATCCTCCTGCTCCACCTCCTGTGGCTGAACTGCAAAGACAAGATGTGAGTGCTTGAGGCAGCTTGCTGCAGCCAGGAGCCTGGCTCCGGCAGCCTCTCCGTCACAGATAAGAACAGGGAATGAACACCACATCCCCACATCCCAGCCCCGAAGGTGCAAGGGAACAGCAAGTGCAAAGGCAGAGCTGTTCTCCCTGCCCGGCCTGGCCTAGGGGCGAGCTGGGATGCCTGCAGTCTCTTTCACTGAAGGCAGGGGGGTGTCAGTGTGATGGTCACACAGGTGTGGGATCTCCTCAGATCCCCGTTTGGGGCGTTTCCCTAGAGCTGGCAGAAAGCACGCCCCGTGTCTGTCCCTTTCTTCCAAAGGTTTCTGCCTGCACGCACGATGCGTCTTCCTGCCAGGTAATCCAGCCCCAGCCAGGGCAGAGCTTGGGATGCCGGGGGAGAAACCCAGGGCCCCAGCAGCAGACAGGAAGGAGCTTAAAAAAAAAACAAACAAACAGGGAATAAGGTCCTAAATCCCACCAGGCTGCCTGAGGGGCAGCGTGCGGAGCCCGGCCGGTAGCCCCTTACCTTGCGCCCACTCCCGCAGCAGGTGGGTGCAGCGCCTCACCAGGAGGGCGAACATGGAGAGCCCCAGGGCCGTGGCCTGTTCCTGGATGACGGAGCGGCAGTCCTCGGAGAGGCACTCTGCGGGACAGAGAGAGAGAGCTCAGACACCCCTCCTTGCTTCACCTGCGCAGCCACGCGGTAAATCCTCAGCTCGCACCTCCCTTGGTCCCGACTGCTCCACGTGCAGGGGGAAAAAAATGCGGTTATTGGGGCAGCTCTGGCCAAGGGGCTCGGGTCGCCCTGCCCGCATCGTGCCCCGAGGTGCCGAGGGCTACCAGCACGGAAGCTGCTGCTGGGAGCCGAGGCCTTCCCCTGAAGCAGGGGGATATGGTTAAGTGTTAAAAGGCTAATTAGCTGCCTGTTTGATCTCCGTCCCTGCTGGAGCTGTAACCTCAGCAGCTGAGGAGGGGGCTCCTCCCATCAGTTCAGCAGTCACACAACAGCTTGTCAAGAGAGCTTAATTGAAGCTGTTACTCAAGTAGATGCCACACGACCACAGCTCCTCCGAACAGAGCCGCCTCGGAGCGAGAGCAAATCCCCTCGGCACATCTACACCCAGCCAGAAACCACTTCTGAGGCCGCTGCGAGCGGCGGGGCGCTGGCTCAAGGGAGCTGCCTGGAGCTGGGCGTGGGTCGCATTTAGCGAGGCCCGGAGCACCGCCGGCGTGCCAGGCTGCCCACGCCAGGCCAGAAGGGAGCTGTTGAGCCTCGCGGGCAGCCCCTGCCCTCCGAATCCTCTCTGCCCCCGCTTCGCATCCTCTCCTGAGACATGGGGGAGCTGCTGGGGCGCGCTGCGGGGAGGAGCGGAGCTGCGGTGCTGGGGGACGGGAGGCACCCGTGCTGCTCGAGGGTCTGCTGCCGGCCCCTGCTGCTGCTCGGCGCGGGCTGCAGCACCTTGCTGGCTCACGTGTCACCTGCTGCCAGCTCGTATGTCACCCGCTGCCGGCCCCGTCACCCGCTGCCGAGCAGGGTTCCCAGCTCTCACCCTGCAGGCACGGCCGTTACAAGCCAAGGGAGCTTTTCAAGGCTTTCATTTTCACACAGCAAATGCAAACGTGTAGGGATCGACCGCAAAGCGGTGCCCGTGCGAGCAAAGTCCCAGAGCTGGGATGGGGACAAAGCCCCTGGCACAGCCCGGCTCCCAGGCACCGCCGAGATGAGCAGCGGCGGCACACAGGCAGCAGGGTTCAGGACTCTGAGAGAAGGGCAGGAGGATTAAAGCACGGCACCGACCCCGTTCCAGCTGGCGCTAGCAAAACGCCTGAGGCCCGGAGAACAAACACGGGGTGTTAAGTGTAAATTATTGCAGAGCAATGGGGTGGGGAGGGTTAAAAACCACTAGAAAAAATAAAAGACTAAAAAAGCACCTAGAAAACCCAGGTAGAAACGGGAGGATCAGCTGCGGACTTCGTTTGGCCGGCTCTCGGAGCAGGCAGCGAGCTCAGCACCTGGCAGGGAGACCACCAAGGGTGGCACCGGGAGCCCAACGAGGGGGCTCTGCTCCTGGGGCCGGGGCTGAGCCGGTGCCGCAGAGCGCCGGTAGGAAGTGCCGTGCCGCAGGGCTGTCAGCTTTTGGAGGAAACATAAAACTGGAGATGTGACCACTCTGGGACAGTAAATCTCTTTCATGAAGCCTTTCCCACAATTAAGAGTGTTAGTCCCAGCGCTCTGGCCTCGGTCCAGCTCAAGAAATTACAGTTGTCTTCCCCGCGCTGCCTCCTCCCGTCGCGGTGATGCCGGACTCTCTGCTTCTTCGCCAGGCACGGGGCAAGACCAGGGCCGCCACGCTGCCACCTGAGTGCCACCGGGTCCCCAGGGCATGGCGTGGGTGCAGTGCTGCCGGGAAAGCCCCGGGCATTTCGGCAGGCTTTGGGAGGGCAGCGCCGCGGGGACTGCGGGCGCCGTGCTCCGGGTGACTCGCCGTGCCCCCCCCCCAAAGTGCCCTCCAGCTCAGCCACCTCGTCATCCCGTCCTTAAATCAAACAGCTCTGCTGCTCCTGGATGGTCCCCCCCTGGGCAGGCTCATTTCACGGCGGCTCGTGCAGCCCAGGAGCCTCCACGAGTCCTCGCAGGGCAGGGAAAGGCCCAGGTGAGGGCACGGCGGGCGCTGCTCACCCCCTCCATCCGTGCACCAGCGCTGCAGCTCCCAGCCCTGCCAGCAAAGGCTCCGAAGAGCTTAATTCTAGGACAAAAGAGGAGAGCCCCATAAATCAGGAGACACTTTCTGTGCCTTTTCACCACTTGTCTCGGCGGGCAGGGAGCCGCGGCGCGCGCTGAGCCGCGAGCTGGGAGCGAGGGCTCCCGACTGTGCGACAAGGGGGCTGGGGGGGGGGGGGGCAGACCCCGAGCACCCCCAGCTGCTCGTGCAACAGAAATGAGGGGACGGGCGGAGGGCAGAGCACTCATGAAACTGTCTTTTTTTTGCTGAAGGGGGTGTGGGAGCGACGGCTCTGTGCTTTGGAGCCCACGAAGCATCGTTACCTCCGAGCTGGTCTGTGCTGCTCGTGAAGCACGCTGCATTAAGACGTGAACTTGAGGAAATCAGACGTTCTCAGAGGCTTTTGTGGCGCTGAGGTGCTGTCCCTGCAGCCCAACAGCACCGGCACACCCCAGGGACACCGGCTGCCAGAGAGCCAAGCACGGGCACAGAGATCCTGACTGCTCCGGGCAGGGCACGGCCTGTGGCTGCCGGATCTGCTTCCCCAGTTGCCCCAGGATGGTGGCAATGAGGCCCCGCCGTGCCACCAGCACCCCCGGCAGCAACCCCGTGCAGGCAATCCCCGAGCACAGCGCCAGGAGTCTCAGCAGGGGCCAATTCCCCCTTCCCCTTCCCCCCTGCCACCAGGCAAACGCTCCCGGCTCCCGTTCGGCACCGAACGGCCCCTGCCACCGGGTCAGACCGAGATTAGAAAGCAAAACACGGCCCAGCAGGGAGCTGAGCTCCCAGACCCCACCTCCCGGGAGCTTTCCCGAGCTGGACCCGGCTCTCCATCACCTGCAGCGCTACGCCCGCCGCGCCAGCAAAACCCTGAGGCAGGAGCAAGGCACGGGGAGCAGGCAGCGTTTTAGAGCAGGACCGCCACTGAACGCCTGGCAGCCCGAGGCAGCAGCCCGGGACATCCTCGTTATCCCCCACTTCCCAGGCTGAATTTATGAAGATCTCTTACTGCACCAGAAAAATAAGCGAGAACCCTGCCCCCTGCCGCAAATCCACCACGGACGGGAGGGCTCCAGGTGCTGGACGGGGCAGGGAGGGTTTTTCTAGCAGCCTGCCCGCCACCAGCCACGCTAAGACCCTTTCCTCCACGTGGCTCAAACTCTACCCGTGGCAGCTGAAGTTTCCATGCTGGGTGCCTGGCTCAGCCTGGTCGGGAGATCTTGAGCCCAAACAGTTGGGCTACGTGTGAGAACGAGGCTAGGAAACGAGATAGTGCCTTACCCCCGACAGAAAAAATCCCACTTACAACTTTGCCTTGAGCTCATCGAGCAACTGCAAATCCTGGAACGGGGCTCTGCGATTTTGCTGCAGGATAACCTTTTTAGCAGAGAGTTTTCCTGTCCTACTAGAAATCTGTCCACGCTTGGCCGGGCTATAAACATCTGAAACACAGCGCTTTTTCCATATTCAATAGGAATTAACTTCGGCGGCTAAAACCTTCTACGATTTCACCTCCCCGAGCACGCTCCATCTTCCTGCTTCTCTTACACCCAGCCGCCCCAACACCTGAGCTGCGGGACGTGCGGCAGAGCAGCCGCCCTGCTCCTGGCCAGCCCGGGGGGGACCTCCGAAAAAGCAGCAAGAGGCAGGAGAGGGGACAGGACCGAAAACCTGCGAGCTGACGAGCATCAGGCTGCAAGCACGGAGAGAAACCGACGGGGAGAAGGGACGGGCTGCTGTTTTCCGAAGCTCGCCAAAACACCCTGAGCTGCAGCAGAGCCCTCCTGTCCCTCTGCATGTAGGAAAGATGTGTTTTTTATCCTCCAGCTGCGTACCGGCCTGCACCAAGAGCGGTGTTTTGCTACCAGGAGGCAGCTTCCTCCGCAGGGAGCCCGCGGAGCAGAGCAGCTGAGGCAGCGCAGCCGCGGCAGCGCCCTCTGCGAGCGCCTACCTGGGCTCTTGGCTCTCGGCTGCGAGCTCTGCTCGGGCTCTGCCGGCAGCAGGATCCGACCCAGGCTCTCTGCAGCCATAAATCTACCTGCTTCTCGGGGGGGGGGGCGGGGGGCACGGCGGCGGGGAGAGAGACGGAGAAAGCGGGGATTTTTTTGTAACGGGGAGAAATTTTGCGTTTCTCTGAGAACATTATATTCATGGAAAACATAAACCAACTGTCGTCAAAGTCGGCCGAGCTCAGGAAATGGAGCGGCCGGGAGAAGGCTGCCATGTGGCCGGATGTTATGTATTTCTAATTAGTGCTATACATCTTTCAGCAGCGAGTGTCCTTTTGCTGGGAAACACAACGCGCTGCCCTTGTTATTGTAACTGTCAGAGAGTGCTTAAACAGATAATCTCCAGGAAAAGTGATAAACACATCCCCTCTCCCGCCAGGGTGTCCAAAACAGCAATGCCAAAGCTCTGTTAGGGCAACGCAGCCAGCCGCAGGAAATGGGGAGGGGAAAGGAGCAGGCGATGCCAGGGGCAGCCGCGGCTGAGGAAGGGGACTGGCAGGAGGAAGCTTCTCACAGCCCCCCGAGTGCCAGGTGCAGGAGGAAATCCTGCGAGGGACGGCCAGGGCAGAGCGAGCGCGCACCTCGTGGCCCCGGCTCGCAGGGGCGCTCGTGGGGACGGGGCAGGAGGGCTGGAGGCGAAGGCTCCCGGCTGCTCCGCTGCGGGTAGCGGCGGAGGAAAGCCCCGGCAGCCCCGGAGCTCCCAGGGAGGCAGCAGGGGCTGACACGCTCCCGTCTCCAACCCGGCTAGCAGAGAGCACGAGGAGCGCCGAATCCTTCGTGGCTACACCCAGCCCGGCCAACGAGCGCTAGCAGAGTCTCGAAGGAGAACAGATTTCTTTGATCGAGGCCACCGGATCCAGCCAGGGGTCGGGAGGACTCCAGCGAGACGCTTTCCACGCCGGCCTCCCCGTCGTGCCGAACCTGAGCTGCTGCTCGGGGCCGGGAAGCCTGGAGCAGCGCCGGGGGCAGCACAGGCGCGGCCGGCAGCAGGGACGAGCTCTGAACCCCCAGCTGAACCCACCTGTCCCGGCGACGCTCTCCAGGACCCCACGCGAAGGCAATCGAGCGAGCGACCGGGTCTCCAGACAGCGCCGAGGACGACCCAACGGGCTGGCCGGGGGGCCGCGGAAGGTGGAGGAGCCTGGCGAGCGCGGGGCCGCAGGGCGAGCCGTGCCCACAGCCCGCTGCGCCGTGTGTCAGCGGCTCGGCGGCACAGACGGCTGATTCACCAGCCGGCTGCTGCCCTGCGGGGAAGGAGAGAGGCCGGTCAGCGCCGAGCTGACCCCACCTGAAGGCGATTAGTTTGCTCTCTTATCGCTCAGCCACGCGGCAGAGTTTTCCCCGTGAGTCAGCCTCCGCCAGACGCGGCGCTGGCAGGGCTCCGGGGCTGCCCAGCGGGACGGGGCCGTCTGCAGGAAGCGGGCAAGGACAGCGGTGGAAGGGGAATACAGAAACCAGCAGAACCACGGGGAGGGATGCTCACGGCTGCAGGGCATTTCCCTGACGCCCCCTCGCCCAGGAGCCGTGAGTCACGGGCACTCCCAGCTCTCTGCTGGGAACCGCGAGTCACACGCGCACTCGTCTGCCCCCAGAAGAGCCTGGGAAGCCAGATGCACTCATCCAGCCCCGGCTAATGCCCCGCAGAGATCCTGGCAACGCTGGGCGGTTTTGGGAAGGTGCTCCCCAGCTCCGGATTCGTAGGTGGCAGCCGGGACAGCCAGCCCCAACCCTGAGGGCGCAGCACGCAGCCCAGCCGGACGCCTCCACCTGCACACAGAGGGCCGAAACCCTCCCGAAGCGACCTTCAGCCTGCAGTCACAACCTGCGAGCCCCCAAATCCATCTCCCCGCACCGACTTCTCCCCGCAGAGAGGCAGGAAGGCTCCGGGGGGGGGGGTCTCAGCCTCAGCACCCAGACCCGCACGGCACGGGGGTGCTCCCCCGGCAGCCGGAGCCGCCCAGGAGCCCGCGGCTCCCTGCGCTCCGTGCCGAAAGCCCAGCTCGGCCGGGGGGGGGAGGCCTACGGAGGTGAGGAATGCTGGGGGCCTGGGGAGGATGGAGCAGCTCTCCCTGTGGAAGCCATTAGATATTCAACACTTCATTTGTTTCCAGCCGGCCTGGGCTGTAGCGCTGGGCTCGAGGACGGGAGGCTCTTCTCTGACGTAACCAGGACGCAGCTGCAAAATTAAGGAATCCCTCATGACATCATAAAAAGGGTCGATGGTTTACAGGGGAAGGTATAAAAATTAATGACATGTTCCCAACCCGAAGCAGCGAGCCTGCCCGAGAGCCGCAGAGGAAACCGTGCTGCCCCTGGCACCGAGGGGCTGCCCCGGGCGGCGCGCTGCTGCCGGAGCCCCGACTGTCCCCGAGCCCCGGAGCCACGCTCGGGGCTGGAGCCCGGGGTGCGACAACCACCTCGGGACGTGCCTCCTGACCCCCGGAGAGCAGGGCTGCGGGCTCAGCAAGGGAATGGTTTTACAGGCAGGCTGTCTCGCGTGCGCAGGGCGGCTCAGGAGGCGCTGACGAAGAACGTTGGTTGGAAATGACTCAGGGAGGGGCGGTTGGTTGTTTCCACGGGGAAAGCAGGCACATGCGCCACGTGTGCGCCCCTAAAAACAACACGTTTCTGCAGCCCTGGAAGGCCGAGTGGCCCTGCAAGCCCGGGCAGCAGCACGTGCTCGCGCCCCTGCACAGCTCAGGCTAGGGCAGAGAGAGTGACATTAGCCTTGAGGACAAGCACAGCGCCATTTCCACTCGAAAAGGGAAAAGGATAGTGGTTTAAAATTAACTGCGGCCTTTTCCAGGAAATATCAGTGGAAAGAAGCAGCCATTTTTAGAACTGTTATTCTCAGAAATTTCCTGAAAAGACCCATCAGTCAAAACACCGACTGAAGCCGTTTCCACTTGCGCCGGGCCGCGCTTCGCAGCTCCCCGTGCTCGGTGGGCCCGACCCGGGTCTGCACCCCGCGGCCCCGGCGAGGCTGCAGGAGTCGCTTTTGGACACGCACCGTGGCGTGCAGTGGCACAAACACCCCTGCTGACGGGGGCTGGTGGCAGATCTGTGTTCAGGACAGCTTTTGTTAGCCGTGTGCACTCCAAGACGTTCCCAAGCGGCCAGCTGGGGCTGAAGCCACCCCCAGCCTCACCCGACTGGCAAAGCCTGGGGAATCACCGGAAAAATGAGAATTTCCCGGCATCGCCTCCGGCAGGGCCGCTCCCAACACTGACAGCAGGACTTAGGGAACGCTCGCCCCGAGGCTCTGCGCCATCCCCGGAGCTGCCGGTCCCGCCTGCCAGCAACCAGCAGCAGGGATTTGACCCAGCTCAAAGGCTGCCACGTCCAAACGTGCACGGCTCCTGGCTAGCTCCCGAGAAAGCGTGCCCCGCCGAGCTGGCAAGCCAGCTCCTCAGCACGTATATACAGAGCTCTGGGCCAGCCCGGCACCAGCTGGCTCTTGCTGCAGAGGGAATCGTGCTGTGGGATGCACAAGTGGAGTGGGGCTGGAGTGGTTTCCGAGGGAAAAGAGCCCGAAGGTGAGCGGGGCGCGGTGCACGTACGGGACACCTGGATAAAACGGGGCGCAAGGGGTGTGCCAAAAGAAGAAAAAACGAGGCTGACGGAAACATGAAGAGGAGTTTGGTGCACTGCAGCGGGGCAGGATGATGCAAAATGGAAAATATATTAAAAAAAATATACCCTGTCCTCAGCCTGCGCGGTCCTCAGGTCCTTCACCTCTTCCCAGACAAGGGAACTCGTGGCCAGCGAGGGGAGCAGGGTGCCCAGCACACACGCTGCCCCGGGAGCCCGGCTCGGCGCACGCAGCAGGCACGGCAAGCTGCCGCTAGCATCCCACCCAGGAGCTGCGCGCGCCCAGCCGTAATTGTGTCAGCCGTTATTTACAGCGGGGGAGGAGGTGTGAACAGGGCTTCCCGAGAGATTCGCTCCAGCCCCGAGCGCAGTTTCACCAGGACAATCGCAGCGGACGCGGGGCAGCCGTTCCGCCGCCGCTCCCCTGCCCCCCGGTGCCGGAGGTGGGCACGGTTTTTTGGCAGCCTCAGACCCGGGGCGAGCCTTGGTCAGCGCCTCGTGCCTGGAGCAAAAGCTGAGGAGAGCAAAGCGCCTGCAGGACAGGGGCGTTCGCGGCGAGCCGCCTTCGCCGGGGCAGGAACGGCGAAGCGAGGAGCTTCCCTTTCAACACATCGGCTCGCTGCTCTTCTCCGCACAGCTTCCTGCGGGACCCGGGCTGCGGGGTGTCGCTTTGCAAAAGCAAATGCCAAACGTGAAGCAGAACCCGTGCCTCCTCCATCCCCCCCCCCGGGGAGGCAGCAGAGCCCAGACCCCTCATCCCGTAGCTCCTGCAGCGACCCAGCCTGTGCCAGCCCCGGCTGGTGACAGTCCCGTGCTGTCACCCCCAACGCTGCTACTTGGAGAGGGGCAGAGCCCCGAGGCCGTGCCTACAGCGGAGCTTACCTAACACTTTCCATTCGAAGGCCCTGTTTTTAGCTCCTAACAACTTTGCCAAACTTTAACCATTTAGGCCGCGATCCCCCATGCCAAAAGCTTTCTTCGAGCTAAATTTATTGGGAAAATTTCATCTAAAAAGGGTCAGCCATTTGCCAGAATGAGGTTAGGGAAAATATATTGTTCTTCTCGAGTTAAAAACGCTCCGACCATTTCAGTGAAATCCCCAGCACCTTCACACTTCGGAGCAGGAACCAGAAGTTTGGCAGGGGACGGCTGCGGGCCTTGGGCGTGCCTTCTGCCACCTCACTCCACCTTCACTTTGCCAAGGGGCGAAAATCCGAGCGTTAGCAGACAGCTCGCACGTGCCAGCCGAGGCAGCGGCCGCTTCATCCGCTGGGACTGCCGACGGGAGGGGAAACCAACCGAGGGAGGACAAAGGAGAGGGAGCAACGGATAGAAACAGGGTGCCGAAGCAGCAGGATGCGGTAGCAGCGGGGCCGCACGCTGCTCTCCAGCCCCAAACCAACGCCCGACGTTAACGCCCTGGTGGGGCGGGCGCCGCCGGGGCCGATCCAAGATTTCGGCGCCCACCGAGGATCGCAGATGAGGTCGGCCTGGTTCCACGGGGGGAGCTCGTTTTTCTAAAGATGGTGGGAATTGCGCACAAATTACACGCCAAAAACAAAACCAGCAAACCTTCAAGGAACACAAAACTGAGCATTCGGGAAGATGAGATTCGGAGCTGTGGGGGCAACTTCAAGTCAAGCCCATCGCACTCACACACTGGAGGGCAGCCCAGCCCTAACCACATCTCATTTTCGCCCCCCAGCCCCGGGGTGCCGTCTTCAGCTGACACAAAACGAACGGTCCCCAGAGAACCTCCTCCTCGCTGGCTGCCTGGCCCCAGTGACACCGAGGGGATCAGCTCTGCAGCCAAGGGGCGAACGCAGCTCATTAGAGCTCTGCTTTGCAAATGAACGAACGCGGCCCGGGCAGGACCGTGTATTTAGGGTGCCTCCATCTCCTCCGTCTCGAGGTGAGCGTTGCGACCCTAGGAAACCCGTCAGTTCCCCAATATCTCCGCTGCTCTCTGTAAGCTTTAGAGGTACCGTGCCGAAAGGCATCCAGAAGGGAGATGCTCTGAGACAGGAGCCAGGGAGCTGCTACCCGAGTGTTTGGACCCGAACTGCCCAGCTCTCCCCGTGCTTCACGAAGCGCTGAGGATAGCGGTAACACTGCACCAGCGACTTCTCTAGAAAACTCCCACGGGCAGGAAAAGGAATTTTACAAGCAAAAGCACAAAAGCAGAGGATTTTTTTCTGCCATGTCATCGTCCCCTCCATCGCAGGAGCCCTCACAGCACACCTCAAGCGAGTGAAGCGCTGCAGGGTGCGAGCTCTGAGGCTCACCCTGCTCGGAGGAGCCCTCGGGCACGCACACGGCCACGGCCAGGTCCCTGGTGGTGAACGGGGGCCACGTGCTCCTCCTCAGGCAATTTGGAAAGAAAAAAAAAAAAAAAAAGAAAAAATCAGCCCCGAGCAGTGCCACGCAAAGGTTCTCAGGTGTCGGGTGAGCAATTCCCTGCTGGAAGGGCTGAAACCACAGGCACAAACCCACAGCACACAGGGAAACCGTTCCAGGAAGTCTAACATCCGAGCCCCGATATTAGCAAACGTGATCTCAGCGCTCCCACAAGGCGCACGCAGCCGGAGCCTCGGGTCCCCAGCCACCGCGCGCACAGGGGTTATCGAGCCCCCTGCCACCGGGCTCAGCCCGGAGCAAGCACAAAGCTTTAACCTTCTACGGTCGCTAACAAGCGTAACGGGTTGATGCCAAATTCCTCTTTCCTCCCGTGACTTGAGATGGGATTGGCATGACCGTGAAGCTCCCCGCAGCTACCGTTGCTGCGGCGCTCCCGCCGCCGCCGTCTGCGGGGAGAAGCAGCCCCGAGCTCGCCGGGCTCTGCCCCGGGGCACCCCGGCACCCCTCCGAGTTTCCAGGCCAGCGCCGCTCCGTTTCCTGCAGAGCTTTGAAAACCTGTTGCAGTTCCAAAGCGAGCTTCGATTTCACTGTGACCAGCAGCTCGGAGCCTCGTAGTTACTATACAGCCGAATAAAATATTTTTTCATAAATTTAACGCCAGCATGTCTGTGTTTGGAAACTTTGAAAATCCATGTTGTATGGTTTACTGCACTGGAAAAGGTGCCAACAGAGTTTCAAAGGAAGGGAAGTGTATAACTGTTTCCTTTCAAATGCATTTTCCAATGGGATCCATTGAGGGAAAAGGCTGGAACTAACTAAAACATTATTAAAAACTGTTATGAAAAGAGACAGAGAGATGGAAAAAGATAGACAAAAAGTCCAATACGCAGCCGAGAGGGAGGGAGGGAGACAGGCAGCGAGAAAGGGGATACGGGCAGAAAGACACTTTGGGTGGGGAGAACGGGGCGAGACGGGGAGTTTTATCTGGCAGTCACCGGTCGTGGTTTCATCTTGTTGCAGATCAATTGATCGGGACTTCGAGCGCTGCTGGCCCGGTGGCACAAGGCGAACCACAGAGTTGGCTGCAGGCGCGGCGCTCGCGAACTGCTGACCTTCAGTTTTAAAACCAAAAATATTCTCCGGGAAACAGTCGCACCGGGTTCCAGGCCGGGCTGCCAAGCGCAAACAAGCACTACTAACCTGAAGCAACGCCCCGAGCCCTCACCCCGAGCAACAACCGGGACTAGTAACCTGAAGTAACTCCCGGCTCCGGTTCCACCGGCGTTAACCCGGCGTGACATGTGCGCAGGGGCTCGGCTCGGCCGCCCGCACTGAGTGGAGCGGTTCGCTCGCCAATCGCTGACACGCCGCCGCGAGGAGATGCAGGCATGGTCCCAGACACGCCGCCGAAGGGCAGCCCCCGCTCCGCACCGACCCGCCGGCCGCGCTCGAGCCGCTCCGGCAAAACCTGGAAATCCCCAGACGGTTGGGGCCGTGCGGCGCAGCCGGCCCGGCTCCCAAACCTCCACCCCAAGTCCAGGCACAGCCCCGGGTTTGCTGCCCTACAAGTTAAGGGGGGGACCGAAAAGGGCTGGAAAAGCACCTCGGGGGGAAGACCCGGCGCTCCCCGGCATCGGGAGGGGGCCGGATCCCCGCGGCCCTGCCGGGCTTCAAAGAGCCAGGCTGGGGCGGGCAGAGCTGGGCGCGAGCCTGCAGAGCTCCAGGCCCGCGGTGCCGTGGGGTGCAGTAACCGTGGGCTGTAGCGCACATGTCGAGGGATGAGGGGAAAAAAATAAACAGACAGACAAAAGAATGAGGATGCTCTGCCAATTCCAATTGTGCAGCTTTTCTTTTAAATGCTTATCAAGCTGAGAAAGAGCAGAGTTCTTGGAAAACAAGGTTTCCTTTCTTCCGATGCCAGTGTCAAACACCCTCAAGGACGGGTACAGCACAGGCGCTCGCTGCCTGCCGCCCTCCCGCAGCCGCCGTCCCTTCCTGTCCTGTCCTGTCCCATCCCAGCCGCCCCTGGAAGGGCTCGCGAGCAACAGCCCCGGCGTTTCTGGTAAAAAGATCGTTGTGCTTTTTGCTTTTTGCTTTTTTTTTTTTTTAACGAATCTCCAATCTGGCTGGGTTCAAATCATGGCCAATCACCCACCGACACTTCTCGCTAATAAAATAAATTTTTACGGGCCCTAATTACTGCTTTCGCTGAACTGCTCTACAGGAAGCCGGAGCGCTGCGGCTCTCCAGACGGCAGCAGACGGCGAAGCGAGGCACCCGCGAGCGGAGCAGCGAGTGACTCAGAGGAGACGGGAGCTGGAAGGGGGGAGAGCTCGCGCCTGGCTGGAGCTGCACCGGTTCCCAGCGCCTCGTGCACGGGGCCCATCGCAGTGTGTGTCCCCCCCCCCAGCCCCCGAGGCACGGCACCCCGCTACCTGTGACGCAAGGCTGGCCTCGGGGCCGGTACCGTGGGCGTGAACGGGCGGTGAAACTGTATTTGGAAAGGGGACGACATTGTTCTTTGGAAACGGGATGAGATTGTTCTTTGGAAACGGCCGCACGGGTCGCGTGTGGCAGGGAGCCGGGGCTCTGGGCTGCGCCTCCCCGCGGGGCTCCGTGCCCAGGGGGGATCAGCCCCCGCAGCGGGGGGACCCCGAGCAGGGAGGGAGGGAAGGCACCACCCCAGCTCGGCTCCCACCTTCGGCTCTCTGCTCCATCTACGGTTAATTGAAAGAGACAGACGCGTAGGCCAAACCAGCAGAAATGTACAAATTCCTCCGCAAAACGTGAAGCGTCCGGGCTCCAAGAGCCCGCTCCCAGCTCCGCGCGCGCGCTGCCGGCACGGCGCGGCCCCGGGAGGACTTCCTGAGAATGAAAAACGAGCAGGAAACCCGGAGGTGACTGCAACCCGCAGCCCGGCCCTCCCGGCTCGAGAGCTCACCCGCGAGCCCCGGGCCGCAGCACGGGGGCCGGGGAACACCCGGCACGCAGCGGGAGGAGCGCCGGGGCGCAGCGCGCTGCAGCCCCCGCGGCCCCCGGGCTGCTGGAGTCTTTCAAAGCAGGGGCTGCCACGCAGGTATCCGGGCTGGGCCGGGGGACCGCGGCTCTGCTAGATTGATTAATTTTTTCTTTCTTAAGCGGGATTACTTTAATTTTCGAAGGCCTAATGGAGTCCAGCTGCGACGGGGAGGCGAGGCCGCAGCAGTACAAAGGCAGCCCTTTCCACGCGGGTGCAAGCTCGTACAACAGTCGCCGCGCACACGCGCGCGCACACACAAAGACCTATAAAAAGGATGCACTGCAGCGGGATATTTTTAGTCCTGACAATACAGCCCTAAAAATACGACTTTGCTAATACATCACTACAGAACTATTCCCAGTGTCCATTCAGGAACGGTTTTAAAACATTTATTTTTGTTTCCTTTTGCAATGGTCAGAGAGGAGGGAGAAAATAGAAACTCATTGATAAGAGGAAACGAGAGAGACATGAAAAATTGAAAACTACCTAAAAGCTCATGGAGAGGTTTATTTTATTAGTTCTTAATAAATATCTTGCAGATTTCCTCAGGAAATACACCAGATCACATGTAAAATAGTTTGGTACTGATGTCAACTGTGTCAGCATATGAAATCTATTAGGGTGAAGCCACAGCAGGGTGATCAGCGTGCTGAAAAACTGCACGGCACTGAGGCGAGGGGGGGCGGGGGGAATCTCACGGCCCTTCCAAATTCTTCGAGAGGTAAAAAAGTCAGCCAAGACGCAGAGAGAGAGAAAAAAAGATCCCACATCCTGCTTTGCGCTGCCAGCAATGTGAAGTGCCCAGAGATTAATTCTATGTCTGGCCTGGAAATGTGACTTTAAAGCATGGAGGGAGCGGGGAGGAGGAGGAGGAGGAGGAGAGAGGAACGAGAAGGCCAGGCTAACGGGGACTGGCACCGTGCCACCGACCCCCCCCCGCCCCCCCATCCCCTCCCCGAGCCATGTTTCAACGTAGACAGCAGTAAACCCCAGCAGACAGCAGCTCCGCGCGCGCTGCCAGGGCCTCGCACCAGCTGCAGCGCGTCTCGCGCTCCGCGCGCAGCCCCGGCGCAGATGGGCCCGCGAGCGGCGCTTCCGCCGCGCCTGCCTTGAAAGCCACCAGCACATGTGGCGGCGCTGCGCCGCTGCTCCCCGAGGCGGGCCGGGGGCCCCGCTGCCGGCACCGGAGCGTGAGGTCTCGGCAGCCCCTCGGCTCCCCGGGCCTCGCTCCCAAGGGTTGGTGCCGTTCCCAACGTGCCTTTGGCAGCCGGCGCCTCCTCTCCGGGGCCGTGCCGTTAGCCGGGGAGCAGGCGCGGCTTACGCAAGCTGCCCCGCGCCAGGAGCCGGCGGAGAAGCACCAAGAGTTCACGGAGGCAGGGTCAGGAGTTTGGGCAGGGGCTGCGCGCCGCTGGGGATATGGAATGAGGGACCCTGGCACGTGTTGGAGACCGGTGCCAACCGCAGGACGCGTGCCAAGGGCAGGGCGGACGGCTACGTGTGCCCTCGGCACGCTGCCTGCCAGCCGGCCCCACGGCCACGCTACCAGCAGCCGCCACACGCCGCACCCATCAGTGCCAAACACGGCCCTCCGCTGCCTGAAGCGCCTCAGCTCAGCGCTGTCGCTCACCTGGGGTTAAATGGCCCCGCTCCGTCCCCTCCTGGCTGCGAATCGAGGCGAGCGGCCCGTTAGCCGGGGCGAGTCCCGAAGGCCGCGTTGAAGCAGGGCAGCCCGTCAGGGCAGGGGCAGAGCCGGCACCCTGCTGCCCAGAGCCTGCCCCACGGGCACGCGTGGCCAAGGGCGGGCACTGATCGGGGAGAATCAAAGGTCTCCATACACGAGCCCATGTGGGGGGCCAGCTTCTAGCCTCAGCCACACGGATAAGTAGGAACACAGCCCCGGTTGTGCTCAGTCCCGACCTCAGCATTAAGGCAAGGGGAGACCCCACCGAGCCCCCCAGGGGTGATCGCTCCCAGCCGAAGCTCACCCGGTGCCGGGTACCCCCCGCTGCTGCCCGCAAGCAGGTGGGGAGAGGCCAGGGCTGGCACCGACCCCAGAGGAGAGGCAGGAGGGGAGCCCGCTGGGCAGCCCCCAGGAGGGAGGCGATGAACCTCGCCGAGCTGGCAGGTTGCAGCTGAACCCACACGGGGCATGGGCACAGGGCAGGCAGCCCTCCTTGCCTACACCTGGCAGGCTATAAAACAGCCCCACAAGCTCAATCAAGAGTTTTACAACTTCACAAAGCACCATAATTAGGCTAATTATCCAGCGTTCTCTCGGAGAATTAAATAGAAATACAGTAATTGACTCGGCGTTGCTTAGAAGCACGAGGAAATCAAAGGCGCAGCGCACATTAAAGAGGCAGAAACATCTCTTTAAAAGTGAGAGGATTTCCTGTCACGGTACGAACATCTGAAGCCTCCCCAAGCCGCTGCACCTGGGGTGACCCCGCTCCCGCTGCCTCTCGCCCCTCTCGCTGCACACACCAAAGCCGAGGCGAGGCAGAGCCCCGGGACAGCCGCGTCAGGCACCTCCCTTCTCGCCTCGCAGCAGGAGGACGGACGGACACTGCGTGCCAGCACTCCATTTCCTGCCTCTCCTTTCATACAGCGACGCTGCTTCTTCCCACTTGCCGAAAAGCAGGGGTCGAGGTTCGGCACAGGCAGAGCGAGCCCGCGCCTCGGTGGCACCGCAGCCCCTCCGAGCCGACCCCGCGGGGCGCCGGCCCTGCTCCGACTTGCCGTCGGGCCGCAGGAGCTTGGCTGGGAAGCGGACTCGGGCGTTGTGCTTACAAATCGTTTCCCTCCCTTTGTTGCCCTGAAACGAGATCTCTCTCGGTGTCACCCCCTTTGGTGGAACCGCTTCAGGGGCGGGCAGGAGCCCCCCGGTGCGTTCAGCTGGCGCCGCTCCCCCGGGGACCCGCGCCGCGCTCGGGCTGGAGGGCAGGGCTGGAGAGTCTGACACACCGGCAAGCGCTCGGTTTCACTGGAAACCTTCCCCTTCCCTGCCACAAAAAGCCTCGCTCGATCTCTTGCCTCCGAAGCCGGCGGCTAGATTTCAGAAACCTGACCTGCCAGTGGAAATTCCCTGCAGCGCGCTGCGCAGAGCAGCTCCTGCTGGCACCGGTGGCAGGGGGGAAAAACTCACGTGGGCTCTGCACACACGGCTCGCCGAGGAGTCTTGCATCAGAGGGCAGAAGCCAGCAGCCAGGAAAATAACTCCAATTACGGTAAATAAATCCCCAAATATGTGACAATTTGCCTTTTAAACAGGAAACAGAGGGGAATAAGCAAAGGAAGACTTTGGTCTAAACATTGCTGCCACCAGCCTCAAGAGCCCAAGAGCGAGGCTCTGAAGACACGTCTGGGCCAAGAGCGTTTTTACCTGGGCTTTTCTGATGTGTTTCAAAGGCTGAGACAGCTTCCTTCCCCCAAAGGAAAGGCGCCTGCAGTTCCCGGCAGCTGTGCCAACCTCCAGCTCTCCAAGCGCTCGGAGGAGCAGCCCTGGAGGGACAGCTACCACCCTCCGGACACGTGCGTGACCCTCGCGGGGCTCCGTGCGAGCGACAGCCCGGCGCGGCACAGGAAACGTGCGCTGCGCGGTCACGCACACCCGCACCACGTCAGCGCTGTTCTCCTGCTCACGGGCACGGCCAGGAACACCCATGGGCAGCTGACGGAGTGTAAAAGCCCTGCGCGCACACGCAGAGAGCTCTCCGTACCTGCGTGCTCTCGAGAGCCTCCACGGGAGCACCGGGGAGGCCGACGGAGACCGGGCCCGGGCGCTCCTCCTCCGGGTTTCCTCCTCCCCTGCTTCGCGCTCGGACCTGAGGCAAATGAGAAGAGCAGCGCCACGAAGGGAGGGGAAGGATGAATTTAACGACCGGTTCCTCTGGGCTTAAAGGCTTTGGGAAGCATTATGTCTTAGCAACACCTCGCGAAAGCCAGAGCCAGGCAGTCTCGTGGGGAAACGGCACGCCGTGGCTGCCAGGTGCACGCTCGACATCTCGGGACAGACGCTTCAGCCCGCGCTTGCTGCACGACAACCCCTCAGAAAGGGGATTAGAAAACCTCCTTGCGCCCAGGGGGCCGCGTTCGCCTTACACAACCGAGGCCCCAGGCAGGTGGAGGGCACTCGGGCTCCCCACGGGCACCCGCTGCGGCGGCTCAGCCCCCCGGCAGTCCCCACGTGCCGTGCCCCGAGCTGCCGCAGCCCACGGAGCTGCCAGCTCCAAGGGGCCGACCGCCCTAAGGTGAAGCACACATTTGCCATGCGAGGAGGCAAACCATGAGAAAATGACTCAGTTCTGCTCCCCAGACAGGGGAAGATCAAGTTGCTGCTTCTGCTATCTACAGCCTGAGGTTTATTACGCTTTGTTTTGTGCCTAATTTTAAAACTCCCCCAAACCAAGGCAGCCGTCCACAGCACTGCTTTATTTTTAAACTCACTCAGAGGCACTGGACTCCCTTGTGATCGTCTCCCAGCACCTCCTGCCTGCTCCAACACGCGAGATGTGGTTAGAGCCTCAAGAGAGGCCATTGAGATGCGGGCGCAGCAGCGGAGCGCTACGGGCTTCCGCCGAGCCTTTTTGTGACGCTGCAGCGAGCTCTGAGCAAAGCTGGGCTCCAGCCATCGGAAACCAAACCAGAACCATGAGGATGCTCAGAGACGAGGCCCGGTTCTGCCGCCGAGGGCAGACGCCAGCAGCTTCTGCAACCTCTCCGGGGATATTTTAAGGGTTTACGCTTTAGCTCGTAAGCCCGAGCAGCTGCGGTCAGCAAAGCGAAACGCGCTCCGCTCCGAGCGGGGCCGTGCGCGGTGGCAGGACAGCGGTGGAGCAGCCACTTGCAAGCAGCACAGCCTGAACCTGGGGGGTCCTGTGGGGTCGACGCGTCCCCTAAAGCCAGGCTGGGGGGGCTGAACACGCGTGGCAGGAGAAGGAAGGGAACCCTGCGCCTGCCAGAGGCTGCAGCCGATGCCCGCCGGCCTGGGGATCCTTTCCACGTCCACCAAAAAGACTCAGGCGAGGTCAGCGTCAGGCTTCCAGCCAGGCAGGGCTGCGCACGGCAGCGAACCCTTGCAAAAACTGCAGTCAGCGCTCAAACGAGTAATGATGGCGCGGGGTTAGCCAGGCAGGGCTTCTGCACCGGTACCGACCCGCTCGACACCGCTGAGGCGACACCGGTGACTGCACCGGGGAGCGGCACGCAACCCTCCCTCACTTCACCTGCCTTTAGAGCTGCCCCGGCCAACCTCTCCTAGGACAGCAAAGCGGGGCTGGAAGCAACCCCCAGCCCGACCCCGGCCGCCTCCACAGACCCTCCCCGCGCCCCCCGGCAGCGGGAGCGCCGCCCCAGCCGCAGCTTTTCACGGCCCGACCTTCGCCAAAGCAGCCCCGTAGAGGCACCGACCCAGCCACAACTTCGCCGTGCCTCCGCGCCCCGCTCAGCCCCGGGAAGGGGTAGGGGGGAACGCGGCTTCACGGCCGGCATGTGCTGAGGATGCACATATGGCGTGTCCCCCCCCCCCAGCTCCCCGCCTCCCCTTCCTCTCTCCACCTAAGCCCGACCTCCCTAACAAACTCCACGCGGCGCGCGCCGCCGCGGGCCCGGGAGTGCCAGAAGGCGGCCAGGTGCTGCGGCCCCGATGCTTCGCGCCCGCGGCCAGGCAAATTTGCTGGGATTTCCGGGAAGTGTCTCCAGGGTGCCCCGCGCTGCGCCCCCACCTCGCCGCGCGCTCGTTAGGAATGCGGGCCCGTCGAGGGGGCTATGGGGGGGCGGGGGGGGGGGGAGAGAGAGGGGAAGTTATTCTGGTGGTGGCCTATGAATAACATCCAGTGATTTATAGGAAGTATAATCCAATAATACAGTAAAATAAAACAGTGTGTCTGAGATGGGTTTGATTCCAGGAATTATAAAACAAATTATTAAAGAGAGAGAAAGAAAAAAAAAGAAAAAAAAAAAGCCTCAGAGAGGCCAGATCGGAGTAAATTGGGCACAGATGGGCTGCGAGGGGGTTTCTCCCTCTCCCCTCACCGAGATGCCCCTGCCGCAAGCACGGCTTCAATTAGGCCTTTCAGAAACCAGAGTTTTATTTCCCCAAATTACGGAATTAAAAAAAAATTAAAATTCTTGGAGTGTTTGTGGTCGGGATAAAGGGATCCAAAGCTCCTCTGCAACTTGATTGTGCAGATGGCTACCAAACTGTTAAAAGGGCCACCCCGTGAAGGGGCCGCCCCAGCTGGAGCCCAGGAGAGCCCCAAAGCCCCAGGAGTCACCAACCTCCCGCGACAGAGCGCTCCAGCGACCGCACGGCCCTGCCCTGCGGGGTGTCCCCGTCTCTCTGCCTCCTTGCCATGGGTGGGCATCCTCGCCGCCCAGGTTCAAGGTCCCCAGGCTGCTTTTTCACACCTCCAGCGCTCCCGCCACGAGCTGAGGCAGACCTCGCCGCGTGTCCCCGCGGACAAGGGGAGGTCGGGCTCACCGGGAGGAACTCGCTGCTCGGTGCCGCGCGGCGGGGGGGAGAGCTTCACGTGGGAATCCTTCGGCTTCCTCTGTCGGGGAAAACAACAGCCCCGAGCCATCTCCCGGGGTCTTCCCAGCGCTGCCGGGCTGCTCCCAGGCAGCCGCGACCGGCTCCGGCGGGATGAACGCGGCTCCAGCGCTCACGGAGCCGGCACCTGCACGGGAGGAGGCCGTGAAACGCCATGCGCTGCTCACAGCTGGCTCCGAAAAGGGCTTGAACACCCCGCTGCACCCCAGGATGTCAGGTTAGAGGAGCAGTGGGACACCTTGCAGAGACAGATTTAGGAAAGGGGTAGCCGCATGCAACGAGGGACACGGAGACGTTATTGCAGACGCGGTGACGTAGGGAAGCAATGCCAGGGCAAAGGAAAATGAGTCAAAAGCAAAGGGCAGACAGAAACTGCTGCCCACGAGGCTCCACGCTCCTCTGCTGCCCGCTGCTTCGCTGAAAAATTGGGACAGACCGAGCATAACGCGCAGAGAACGGGGGAAGCTGATACCAAGAAAAGGGCAGGGTAGGTGTGAGGCATTAAGGCCGAGTAAGAAGAGAAGTGTTTGCTTAAGTGTTTGATGGCTAATGCTTCCTTTTTTTTCAGTTCCCAAACCGGCGATCAGAAACGCCTGGCAGCTGGCAGCGCGTTACATCGTGCCCCAATTCCCCCCGCCACGAGCGCTTTGCCAACCCCACGGCTGCCGGCAGCACCCCCGGATCCCAGCATGAGGAACTCATCAGAAAACAGACACGGGGCAAGGCTGCGAGTTTCTCAGGAGCAGCTGTGGCTCCAGAGACCTGGAAATACATGGGAGGAGAGGGAGGGGAGCGCACGCCCCACGAGATATCTACCCCCAGACAGCAGGGAAAAGAGGCTCTGCGGCAGACCTCCCCCGCTGGCCCCAAACCCCCAGGATCTCCTCCCGCTACTGCGAGCTCGCAGCTGAAGGTCAGACATGGGCTGGGAAGGCCACAGCCACGCTCCGACCCCAGGTTCCCGGGAGGATTTCGGTAGGAGGGGATCTCTGGAGGTCGCTCGGTCCAACTGCAGAGCTCAGGCAGCCAAGCCCCGACCAGCTCCCCAGCGAGGCAGCCGGGGACGCAGGCAGGGCAGGAGCGCGCTGCCCCGCGCCCTCCACGCCGCCCACACGCTCGGATCGGGCCCCTCGCCCCCTCTCCCGCTGCTGCCCACGCGGCTGCAGCCCGGCGAGGTGGCTCCTGTGCTGGGCAACGGGAGCCCGCACCTTCCCGACGGCCGTGCCTGCTGCCTGCTCTGCCCGCAGCAACCCACACAGC
Organism: Oxyura jamaicensis; assembly: GCF_011077185.1. Taxonomy (NCBI): domain Eukaryota; kingdom Metazoa; phylum Chordata; class Aves; order Anseriformes; family Anatidae; genus Oxyura; species Oxyura jamaicensis. The sequence goes on from NC_048911.1 coordinate 6,359,606, forward strand.
GGGGGCAGGAGCCAACACCCCCTCTCTCTCCCTCTGTGCTGGGCGCTCGGTAATAATTCAGCAAACTTTCCTGCTCGCTTTTTAAACTCCAGGCTCTTTGCTTTCTGTTTTTTTTCCCCTTCTCTTCCGCACCCAGCTCCCAGCACTTCTCAGTATCACGGCGTCGGCACCGAGCCCAAGCCGGGCTCTGCCAGCACTCAGCGCACGAGCGCTCGGAGACCACCAGAGCATTTGCGCTGACAACAGGATTTGCTTTGCCAACAATATTCTTAGCCGTGTTTGAGGGTCGCCAGAGCAAGGAGCCCTCGGGGAAATCCTTTAAGGGCACGAAGCCTCAGGTGGCAGCCGCCGTGCCATCGGACCTGCGGGCATTTCATGACCACCACCTGCTCGGCAGGTCCCCAGCAGGGACGAGCTTTGCTTTTCTCTCGAGATCAGAAAGCTGGGAGCAGCTGGCAACGACTCACCCGGGAGGCAGGAAACTCCGAGAACACTTCTTTTTCACATGAGATAAAAAGTGCTCCCTTTCTGTCACTCACTCACTCACATCCACAGCTCGGCTGCGCACGGAAGAGCCGAGCCCAGTGGTCTGAGGGCTGGGATCGCTTCCAGCTCTGCCACGGGGGCTTGCTGCACGGCCCAGACAAATTTCTTCCTCTCCTTACCACCCGCTCCCGTCTGCAGCACAGACACGGCCATTAATATACCTACCGGGGGGCTGCGCAGAGCCATTGCTCATCATCGTAAAGCACTTTGCAGCTCCAACGTAAACACGCCGGTGCCGGTTGGCACCCGGCAGGAAGGAGGGCAAGGCCTCGTAAGAGGGCTGCCGGCTCACCCAGGGCTTCCCCCGCCGGGGGAAGGCGCCTGCGAGGCAGGGCGGGCACCCAGCGCGGGGATCGGCACGTCGCAGCCCTCCTGCTGCCGCCAGCTCGCTCCACGCGCTGACCTCAGCCCCCAGGCAGCGGTCTGACAAGTGGCCAAGTGGCTCACCAGGGAGAAACCTTCCAGCAGCAGCTCCTTGGGGCTCCGCCGGATCGCCCACGCGCTGGCTTTGACCGAAGGCCATCAGCTGGGGGCTTCCAGCTTTGGGATCCGGCTCCTAAGCCGCTGGCGTGCCCGACGCTGCCTCCTCCCAGCCCCAGTCCTGCTCCCAAGCGCGTGGCGCGGGCTGAGCCAGGCACCTGCTGCTGCGCGGGGACAAACACAGCCCCTGGAGGCACAGTTCCAAACCTAGTGGAAGGGCTTCTGCTTCGGTGGCATCACAGCACAAACCCAACACCAGCAGGGAGCACGCCGAGCCCCCTGGCTGGCTGGGCGGGCGATACCGGACGCCCTTCGTCCTCCGGGTGCCTTACCGTGGGGCGCAGCCTCCAGCCCAGCAGCTGCCATCGCACGGCTCTGCTGCCCGCCTGCACGGACGCAGCCGCAGGCAGCGCTGCTTCCCCAACAGCCCCAAACCTCCCAGATCCTTCCAGCCCTCTGGGTGCCGGCGTGGGCAGTGAGTGTGGGCACTGAGCAGGGCCCAGGCTAACTGCGGGGAGCGCAGAGCCGAAAAACGAAGCCCTCAAGCTCCAGGGAGACGCAGCGCCTCCGCACCGCGTTACACACCTCGCCGAGGCCCTTCTGCGCAGGGCAGGGCTCTTTTGCTGTCCCTGCACACGCCAACACCCTCGGGCATCCCCTCCGACTGCCCGTCAGCTGGGTAATTCCCCCCCCCCCGCCCTTCTCGAGGAGCCCCCGGCTCCCTTCGAGCAGCACGTGGTACCTTTGGGCTGGGAGTTGTACACCGCAAACATGTTGATTGCCACGAGCTGGAGCATGCGGGTGCTGCCGATGGGAGGGGGGCTGTGCTGCAGCAGGACCTGGAACTCCCTCAGGACCTCTTCGGCCACCGCAGGGAACGTCTCCATCCTGCAAAAAGAGAGAGAGGCTGCAGAGCACAGGCTATGCCCCGGGGCGGGCGGCCCAGCTCCCTCCGTGCCACCTTTCCCCGAGGAACGGGGGGACCCCCCCAGCTCTCGGGGGGCTGCCTCCGGCCCCTGAGCCGCAGGGAATCACCGCCTCGGAGCTGAAGGCGCAGGCGGTGCGAGGGAGACAGCCGAAGCCTTCCTCGGAGAGGGCAGCGAGGGATTGCTCTGTAACCGACAGGCAGCATTCCTCTGGCAGGAAAAACACGGCCTTTATGAGTCATTTCTGACCAACCATTTTTTTCTACTGACTTCTACCAAGCCGGGAGGGATGCCAAGAAGCAAAAGGCTCACTTGGACCAGGAGTGGCCCACGGGACAGAAACCGAGGCTGCAGAGAACTGCACACGCTGGTGCCACATTGCGGATGTGGCAGCTCCAGTGCCTTCAGTTCTGGCCAGAGCACGCTTCCCCCAGTGCCCATCCCCAGGCTCCTGCACCGGAGCCGCTCGCTCGGGACAGGAACCCCGAGATCCCCGAGCTCCACGCTCCCAGCACGGTGACCGGGTCCTTAATCCTCACCGCCTGGAGCCCTGCTTTGCCCAGGGGACAGCAATTTGCTGGGTGAACGCCCGGCCCCACGGGGCAGCTGGGCCCCGCGGCACTGCGAGCACTCGTCGGGACGCGGCAGTGCCACGGCCGGGGACGGGGTGAGCTGGTGAGCTTTCATCGCCGCTCACAAGCACCCGTGGAAACGTGACACGGTGATCCTGCTCATCTGGCGTCGCCGAGGGAATCGGCTGAGGTTACGTCGCAGAGCTCCCGGATCCCCAGCTGGAGCAGGGTCAGAAACCAAACCAAGCGCACAGAGGAGCGCAGGCAGGTCGCTAAAATCACTGCCACGTGGCTGCCCGCAACAGCCCTCCCCTGGGACCTCACCTGGTATCCCACAAAGGCATTTTTAGAACCAAGAAGCTGCCAAAAGCTTTGTAAATTAGTGGGGGGGGGAAATAAAAGGTTCTCCTGTCCCGTTGCCTCCTCTGCTGAGCTTGCCCCAGGCCCCCTCAAGGAACAAAGGCTGCTCCGGCAGCAAGCGCCAGCTCCGGCGATCGGTGACACTGAACTCGGGTGCCCACAACGGGAGGGAGGGAGCCCAAACCTGCAGCGGGTCAGGCGTCTGGAGCCAGGGCAGGCACCCTCAGGGGCCTCCATAGCAATTTCCTCTGCCTTTCCCCCGAGAGATGCAGATCTGGTGATATCAGCACGCTACAGGCTGGATGAGCGAGCCGCTTCTGGTAAGCCACATGGGCAATTCTGCCGGGCTTCCCCAACAGACTTTCAGGACAGTAACGGGCTCTATTTTTAAAGACAGAAATGCCTTTCTTCTTAACCGTATGTCGCGGCTGCCTTTCACCAGCCGGCTCCACCTGGCAGCAGGGGCACCCTCTTCTCCCTTGGCACCGCGTGCTGGAGCGCTTCGAGGCCCCCGGCACGTCCCCGCGCACGCGGGCGGGCACAACCGGGCTCCTTGTGAGTGGGGCTGGGCAGGACGGAGCGGCTCCCCCAGTGTAAGAGCGCTGCTCCCCCTCCAAGAGGCAACTTCCCTGGACTTGGGGCGCGGGCAGGGCATTAGAGCAAAGCCATCGCTTCTGGAGGCCTCCTAACTTTGAGAAGTCTCAGCCCCCGGCCAGCAGCATCCTCCTGGACACGGACGGGACACGGGGGATGGAGGACCCCTTGCAGGAAGGGTCGTTGGCGAGGAGATGAAGGACATTGCCACGGAATAACAAGAAGAAAGTTGTGAGGGCTCCCTCAGCCCCGCCAGCTGTGCTCTGATACCGCCGCACATCTGGAACGGCGGGCGGTAACCCCACTGAGCTCAGAACTGGCAGGTCAAGAACTGAGAGGAAGCTTTTAATAAACTGCTTACCTGCGGTTTTAGGAGCACAACAGCCCGATCACTGCCTCAGCAGCTCTTCCCTGCTCTTTACGGAACACTGGCTATAGATCCTGCCCGGAGAGGACTCGGCTGGCCCTCACCTTTTACCTATATCGAGCACGGAAGCTATTTAGCAGGGCTGGACAATTTCTCTTCCTGTGTCGTGGTATTACTTTCTAGTTCCCTTCTAAGCACTTGAGGGGATATTCTGCCATTAAACACACTTGGCTTTTCTAAATGACTGTCCTGGGAAGCAACCGCCTCAAAAGCTGCATCTTAATTTCACTAAAGTCTCGGGAGCCAAATGTGCAAGCAATCACTGCAACATCCCCATTAATCCCCCTGCTGGCACGCACTCAGCCCGGAGCTCGGCCGCGAGCGTGGCCCGGCGGAGCCGAGCACCAGCAGCTCCCTGGACGCTCTGCCCTGCAGCACAGACACGCTGCGGTTCCCAAACCTCGCAGGGGCTCTCGCGGCTTTCCTCTTGATTTCCTGCGGGCAGGAGGAGGACGTCGAGCGCTGCCTCGTCGCTGCGGGCCAGCCTGCTGCCCGCAAGCAGGTAACGAGGGGCTTGTGATTCAGGGAGAGATGCACAGCACCTGCAGCCCGTGCGTTGCCCTCCTCCTCTCCCTCGGACACGGCTCCCCAGCGGGTTTGTCCAGCACCGCCCCTGCTTCGCTGCTTTATGCAGGGTGTGAAGCCAAGCACGTGCCCCCCTGTCGAGCCGTCCCAGGGAGCGCATCGTGTGGGACAAGCGCCACGGCTTTAGGCTGCATCTCGGGGTCGGTGCTGGTGTCCTGCACCCTCTGCTTCCCCTCTCCTAGGAGGGAAGGGGACAGGTCCCTGCCGCCTGATGGCCAGGACCGCCTGTGGAACGGGGACAGCTCCACGGAGGTCTGCGGGCTGCGAGGCTGCGCTCTGCTCTCTGGGTCAGCAGGATGTCCCCCGGGCTGGGCCCGCAGCCCAGGCCTGGGTCAGGCTTGCTTTGCTTCACGGAGAGCTCTCCGTTATTTGAGAGCAGCTTACGACAGACGTGGCCAAGGGGCACTTGGTGTAAACCCGTTCCCACAGCTCTCAGCTGCGAGGCTTCCTCCGAAACGGCAGCGAGGAGACGAAGGGCGAAGCTGGTCTCGATGTGCTGGGGACCCTCCTGCACCCTCTTGCCCCCCAGAGCCCCCTGCCCGCTGGCTGCAGGTGGGGGCAGTGGGAAAGGAGGGGGAAAGTCCCGAGATCAACGGGGAGGGAGCAGGGTTTGGGGCCAGGAGAGGGAGAAAACAGGCTCCGGTCCCGCCCGTGTGCGGATCAGCTGGCCGAGCTCAGGCTCTGCCAGAGGGTCCTGGTGCACGAGCAGGATCAGGCCTTGAGGTGGGGGAAGAAAAAGCCCCAACAATAACCAGCGTGGACCAGAGGGCGGGTAAGGAGAATAGGAACCAGGAGGCTAGGCCTGCAAGAATTCACACCCTGTGCCCTCAGCTCCAAACACAGCTTAGTTGCTAACAATATTAAATTCCAAAAAGACTTGTAATGTAGGAAAATAAAATAAACATCCTGCACACTTACCCAATCCTGGTAAACAGCTTCCCATGGGCATGGAGAAAACTGAGGATGAACCTTTTGTTCAGCTGCATGGGAAAAAAAAAAGAGAGAGAGAGAGAGAGGAGAAAACAATTAAACTCTCTCCGATTTCCTGTGAATTCAGAATGTCCCCAGTGACAGAAGAACCTGGCCTGGATACTGGGGGTGGCACTGGAGATGGGAACCAAATGGACATGCCCAAACTCTTACAAACATCATGCATGCAGGCGAGGGCAAGTGCCAAACAGCTGGATGCGGAGCGGGGAGAGGGCGGTGGAGACACAGCACCCTCTGCCGGGACCGGGGTGCTCGCAGCAGCTCGGCTGGGCTCAGCGCCGCCAGCCCCGGGCACGGCGCAGCTCCGAGTCCAGGATGGGACCCGGCAGCTTCTGCAAAGGGCGTCCTGGGGCACGGTGCTCCCACCCGCGGGGGGGAAAGGAACAGATATAGAAGCGACTCGGTCGGTGCTCAGAGGCTGGCACGGAGCTGAGGGCAGCCCCCCTCGGTCGGGGCGCAGAGGGAAACGCTCACGAAGCTCAGCGGCAAAGCTCGGAGAGCTCCTCTGTGCCGTGCCGGGGTGGCTGCCAGAAGCGAGGGGTTTTGGGGTGATGCCGTGCGCCTTCGTTTAACCCCAGCCTTACGCAAAGGCAGAGAGGGGGCCCGAGTTTGGATTTACCAGCAAAGCCCCCGCGAGCCTGCAGCACCAAGCCTGGGGCAGGGCTCGCTATGGAGCTGAGTGGAGGCAGGGAAAAGTCTGAAGCACAGGGCGGAAAGGCAGCTTCCTGCCCCACTTGGGTCCGACGACACCAAAATCGAACTGAAATAAATGCCTGCCACCGCTCAAAGCCACCTGTGCTAGCTCAGCAGCGCTCTGGGCTTTCCCCATCCTTATCTGAACGGCTCTGAAGAAGGCTGGGGGTGGTAAAAAGTCACTTCGCTGGCCCTGGAGGTGGCTGTGTCACCCTGGGGATGGGCTGGCCTCTCTCTTACCTCCTCCACCACGAGAAGCTTCCAGCTAGCACCCACCCGCCTGCACAGCCTCACTGCGGTGAGGAAAGCCAGGCTCCGAGCCCTGCTGACCAGCAGCGACCGGCTCCCGACACCGCAGCTCCGCTCCCAGGCGAGGATTCGACACCCTGAGCCCCTCTCCTTCCACTTCCAGGGGCAGTCAGGAGCACGGAGAGAGGAGCAGGACGGCGGGCAGGGCTTTGGCAGCGCCAGCCAGGTGCCAGGACGCTGCCGAGGCCCCAGAAGGCATCGCGGGCTGCCCGAGCCCCGGAGCTCCTCCTGCCTCGTGCGCGGAGCTGCCCGGCTCGCGCCGTTACTTCCACGAGGTGCGACTGCTCATGGGGAGCAATTAACCCGCGCTGCACTCCCCGAGGACCCGTGCAGGAGAAGGATGCCCTGCTGCAGAGCCGCTCCTGGGCCATGTGCGAGTTTCGACATAAAACCTGTCTCATAAAACGAGCCAGACCAATTAAACCGGCCCCCGCGGCAAGGGGTTCTTGCTTGCTCGCTATTTTACTGCTGCCCTAAAGAGCCCTTTCCGCTGGAACCTGACTTTATTTGCCACCATTTTATTAACTCTGCAGATGAAAACCCGAAGAGGCCGGGGAACGCTGGGACGGCGCGGCGAAGCCCTCGCTCGCTTTGCCAGGCTGCTTCTCCACCACCCTCTTTAAGACACCGAGGCAGCTCAGAGCTCGAAACCGTTAACGTTTTCCTTCAGGCAACGCTTGTCAGAGGTGGAAAGCTGGTTTGTGACCAGCTCCGTGGCTCCAGGTGCTACCAGGCACCCCGAGAGCTGCGGCCAGCTCCCAGCCCCGAGCAGCGCTCTCCCCCTCCTCTGGCTGCAGGAGCTGCAAGAGGGGCACCGCCGGCTCCGTGCCCCTCGGCGAGGGGATGTGGCAAAGAGCCACTGCCTCCATCGACACGCAGGGCCCCAGCCTGACCCTGGAAAGCCCGCGGCAAGGCTGACGGGCAGGTGGCACGTAGGGGAAATAAGAAACGAGGGCAGCAGTTCACCTCCAAGGCTCTCGTTCAGCCCACAGCCTCGGGAGCACTCACCCTGCAATCCTTGCAGCCCTTTACTGGCAGCGGGGGAGTACCAAAACTCCCCACCTCGGATGGAAAGTGACGCCCACGGAGCCTTCCCGCAGAGACACCCGGCTCCGGGAGGGCAGGGCAGGACCCGGCTGCGCCCCAACCTTCGCAGAGGGAGCTCCAAGCTCGGCCTTTTCACCTGCAGTGCCAAGGACTCACACGGCACAGGACCCGGTGCTGGGACGTACACCCGTGCGTACATCACTTGTTTTTTTAAGAGGAAGCAGGATACCTGCCTCCGGGAAAGAAGCAGGTTTCGTGCCTCCTGCCAACTTAAGCACGAACCCAGCAAGCCCGGGCCGAGCCCTGTGCGCCCCGGCACCGTGGCATCGCGAGCAGGCACCTTTTGTGCTTCTTTCATCCCTTTTTTTTTCTCTCACAGCCTCGAGGTTTTGATGAGCTCATCGCTTAACTTCGGACCTTTCATCTCCGAGTTCACGCGAGGGCCACGGGCTGCTTTGACTGGGCTTTTTCTCTGAATGACTCGTCCTGGAGTGACTCACCTGCCCCTCAGCCTCCGGGAGCCAAGCGCCGCTTCTCACGGCGAGAGGGAAACGGCGACTTCCAGCCAGCGGCGCGGGGCAGGGAGGAGGAAGCCCCACCGCCCACCGTTCTGCATTTGGCGGAGAGAAACGCTTCCCCAAAGCCCTGCTGCCACGCTCCTGACCCCGGCACGGGAAGGGGAGACCCGCAACGACTGCCTGGCTTCATCTGAGCCAGCAGCCCAAGGCTCAGCCCTGTCCGAAAGGCTTCCTAAAAGCGGGTCCCGTGTGGATGCCAGGGGAACGCGGGGCTCCCCGTGGGCGTGCATCGTGGGCAGCTTCGCTCCTTGGGATGGGGAAACGAACCTGGCCGGTCCCCGGTGGCCGCTTGGGAAGAGCCCACCAAAGCAAGCAAAGCTCGCACAACACGGAACGATGTCAGAGAATGGACTTCGTCCCTTCCAGCTGAAGAGCGGGCATCACCGATATGGAAGTTATGAGCATATAGTGAAGGCATTAGTTATAAAAACAAACCAGCTGTCAAGAAGAAGAAGGGGTCCCTGCACACAGTAGTGCCTGAAGCTGAAAACAGCTGTTTCGGCTGTCATGAGTCAGCATGTGCAGACAGACTGAATCCACCTGGGAAGAGGCAACCTCACCAGAGGAAGCAACCCGCTGCTGCTCGGGGAGCATTCGCACACCGCCGCGCCAACCGAACTGGATTTGTTACCATGGATGAAATCAACAGTGACTAACAAACCGCTCGCCGAGCCGCTCGGAGCACAGATAGCAACAGCCCTGGAACAGGCAGCTCGAATCCCGGGGAGGCCGCGGGGAGTACGTCCTGACAGCACGCAGACCAGGGGCGGCCGGGCGGCTCAAGGAGAGGTTTGTCGTGGCTCGAGCCAGGAAAGAAGAAAAGCGAGAGCCGACCTCGAGAGACTCCGCGCCGAGCGAAAAAGGGTTGGAAACGTCGTCTCCCACCCTAGCGCAGAAATACAGGAAATGCCAGCGGGGTGCGCAGGAAAAGGAGCGCCACGGAGCCGAGCTCCCGTGCTTGAACCCGGCACGGACCCGCTTGGCTCCCCGCGGGGAGCGCGCCGAGCTTTGGCACCTGAGCATCGGTCCCAGCTGCGAAGGAGGCACCAAATAAGGGAAGGATTCTGGAGCTGCGACTCCTGGGGAAAAAACCGTTTCAAGTTAAAAATTGTTACTTCAGGTTTGGAAGTAAATTTCAGGATCTGGTCTTTATCAAGCGAGGCAAACTTTCTTCAACATCAGCAAAGCATCTGCGGAGCAGAAAGCGGTGTCAGAGTCAAAATAGGCTGCAAAAGACAAGTCCATTAATCAAGAGACCAGATGCAGAAGTGCCTGTAACAAACGCGCTGTCTCCACTGGGGTGGAAGGGGCTGGAGCACAGCGGGGCGTTCTCCTGAGTCTCGGGGTATCCTCAGTGACAAGGGCTTGGGATACAGACCACAGAGCCACGCAGTTCAGCTCCAAAACACGTACCACACTCGTCCCAAATATTTTTGGGGTTTCTTGGGCAGCCAGGCTTTTCCAGGCACGGCTTCCTTGCTGGGAACTGTGTGAAATAACATCCAGGCACCCAAACCATGCCACATTGTCTCCCCCAGCCACGTTACATGGGAAGATTTTTCCTCTCTTCCCCTGGGCTCCGTCGCTGCTGCACGCCGACCCAGCCCAACGGCAGCAGCGGGGCCGTTACCTCCCCTGGAGGCGGCCCTGCAAGGAGCCTGAGCCTTTCCCCACGCCGTGCCTAACCTGCACGGCAGGGCGCTGGTGGAGCTCTCCGTGGCTCCGTCTCACTGGATCAGCACCCAGCACGGAGAGCGAGCTTCCCAGCCAACCCAGGACGCTGCAGCGGGCTTCGCTTGCACAGCACCGGGAGGTTTTCACCGCTGCAGGTGCGATTATTACAGCGGAAAGCGCCTTGCGCAAACGGCTGTCTGCACAAAGGGGCTGCCAGGGGTGGCCGGCATCTCCTGCAGGATTTACGAGACAGTTACGGAGCTGTGGGCAAATTCCAGCTGGGCTAATCAGCATAACAATTCCTCTCCGGGCACTACCTGCAGCCGCGAATGGACACAGAGCCGCCTTTGCTGCTCCTCGCCACGTGTCCCAGGGCAGGTTTCTGTTCAGCGGTTGCAGTGCCCTGCCCCGAATGAGGTTCGTTTTGGTAGCAACAGCAGCAACCCCTGGGAGAATCCCCATATTAACGCGAAACGCTGCACAAATGCTAAACCCAATTTCCTACGACACGGGAAAAAGAGGGAATCCTGATCCCTTGTGGCCTTGAGGCTTCAGAGATTCATTTACAGGTAAAGAGCAGTGGATAGACTCCTACAGCTCCCTGATCTTACGGACTGCAGCAGCTCCGGGACACATCCCGCGGCTGTAAAAGTCACAAGTCAGCATCCCGGCAAGCCCGAGAGAGGCGCTTCGGAGACCCTTCACCAAACGCAGGTGAAACGAGAAACAGACGCAAGAGAAGCGCGCACCTCAGTCATGTGAAATCAGCAGCGGTGCCTTCACCGGCTCTGAAATAAATACCTGGCCTACGCGGGCGTTTAACGTGATTTAGTAACGAAGCTGTTAGCGGGACTTTCAGTTCAAGGAAAATAGCAAATGGAGTATTTACACGCATTTCCGCCGCAGCCGTAAGCTAGGCTGCTTGTAAAGCATTTGAATTAGTAACGTGCAGCCCTCCTGACAAGGTATTGGACTGAACACCGCACGTCAAAATTAAATAAGAGCTGATTGAGGTAACATCTTAAAAAGCAGCCGTCTTCAGGGAACCCTCACTGAGCCGGGCGGAAGGAGATCGGTGGAGCCTCGCCGGCGGCGTTCTCATCCACAAACCCGAAGCAGATTCCATCGCCCGACTGCCTGAGACAAGAGGAGCAATGGGCGGCTGCACCGCATTGGCACACCGTTACTGCAAACGTTTCACGGTCTGAGGTTTTCCAACATCGGATGCCACGTTGCGCATCTGGGGTCACGGAAAATAGGCCTCCAGGAGACCCCAGGCAGCTTGTCCAGAAAGGCTCGAGGGACTGCAGGGGGTAGGCTCCTGGTACAACACCGGCAGAAGGGTCGGGGTGTCCCTCAGACGAGCGGGGAGGCACCGGGCAGCAGCTCTCCATCTACACACGGCGCTGGCGAGACCGACGCTGGAATACTGCACCCGGTTCTAGTGCCCTGATTTAAACAAAAAGATGCTGAAAAACTGGGAAAGGTCCCAAAGCCGGCCGTAAAGGCGATTCCAAAGGCTAGAAATAACGCCTTGCAGTGATAAACCTCAACAGCTCGGTCTGCTTAGCGTGTCAAAAAACCCGGGAGGTGATTTGGTTGCACGTGCAAAGGACCTCCCCGGCACTTAAAGGCTCTTGACAGCAGCAGAAAAGCAAAGCAGAAGAACAAACGAGAAACATTCACTCTGGAAACAAGGTACAAATGTTTCAGAACCAGCGCAATTACCACTGGAACAAACTCCCCAGGAAGAGGGTGGATTCTCAAGGCTGGATGGCTTTCTGGAAGTTTTGCTTTAGCCAAACACAAGTTATTTGGCTTCACGCAGGAGTAGCGGGGTGAAATTTAAGGACCTGCGATATACAGGAGATCAGACTAGATGATCTAATGGTCCCTGCTGGCCATAAACTCCATGAATCTATGCAAACACGCCAAAGAGGGTCCTCAGCTGAGGTATCAAGTTCACTTTCAGCACTCAGTGTTTCACAAATTGGCTCCGGTGCTGCAGGTCATTTAGGAGACGAGCTCGGCTCTCCAAGGCTGCATCTGGTTAAGCCCTGAGAGACGACCCGGGCAGGGCCGTGCTTTGTCCAGCAGGTACAGGGGGGAAAGCAGCTGACGCTCAAACACACGCTGCCCTGCCAGGAGCAACCAGCACCTGCGATAAAACGGTGACACCGAGGGACGCCCGACGAGCTCTGTTCATACGAGACCTTCCCCTGACGCGGCTCGGGGTGTCCTCAGCCGCCTTCGCTATTCCAGAGCGGAGCATCGGTGGGGTCACGCACGGAGGAGGGAGATAAACGGGAGAAGTTCAGAAAGCTGAGGACAGGAGAGATCGAACCCAAAAAGGCTTAGGAAGGAATTAGGCCGGCGGAGGAGGCGTTTGGACGGCAGGCTGAGCGGAGGCAGAGCCCACGCACGGGCAGGGCGCTGCCTGGGGAGCTCTTCTGGAGCCTTGGCTCCTACCTGGGTGGTTTTACCCGGGGCACGGAGGCATCTTGGTCTCCGCTGTGCGCCACGCGGCAATGAGGTCGGCTGGGGAGGAAGAGCAGAGCCAAGGCCAGAGGAAATGACACAGATTCCAGCAGGTTCCACTCCCTGATCCTCCGGAAGGAAGTTTCTTTCCTAATACCCACCTCCACAGTGGATACGAAGCCTGGCTGGAAGTGGCTCATTCAACAGTGGAAAGAAATAAATATTCCCCGTGGCAGAAATAAAAGAGCTTTGGCAGCGGAACACGAGGTGCCATCCCAAAAAGCGTTCAGCAGACGGCAGAAAAAAGTCGGAGCGGGCCAACTGCAGGCAGGGATCAAGGTTAGACCAACAGCGAAAAAAAAAAAGCTCAGGAGCAATCACCGCCTGACAGGCTTCACCCTGCGCTGGGAAATTTCCCAATCCTGCTATGAGACGTTTCACTTCCTTTCCCAGCACGGCCAATTCCTGCAGCGTTCTCACCCCAAGCTCAAACCCTCCCCTCCCGCCGGCGCTCGGCAGCGCCTGGCCCATCAAACCCGCTGCCACGAGCAAGGCCCCAGCGTGCAGCAGCAGGAGGGCTTTGGTTACACACAAATCCCGGCCTGATCAGCACCAGCAGGAGAGGAAATGAGGAAAAGACCGACTGACAGGGGGAGGCGGTTTCCGGATGATTGTACTTGGGTTTAGAGCACGAGAAGCTTGTCGGAAACTCGGAGCTTTGCCCCGCTCCGTCCTCAGCCCGTCTGGGAGCGCAGAGCCCCTCGCGCAGGCCTCGACGTCCTCGTAGCGCTCCCACCTCTGATCCCCCAGCGCACATCAGCGCCAGGTGCTGGTTACCAGGAGGGGACCACGTCGGTGTTCCTCCCCTCCAAGCAACACGAGGGCCCTGCCTTGTTCTTCGCAGTTATAAAAAAAAAAAAGAGCCGCCAACACGGCCTAAAAATAAAATTAAGAAAAATTATTTTAAAAAAAACAACAATTAAACGTCACCAGCAACTTCTGGAAACTCTTACTGATCGCTGAAGCCTTCACTTTCTGGGTAGCGACAAAAGGTCAAGCTGTGCTGGAAAGCAACGTGTGGGTTCTACACGACACGCGTGCACGCGCTGCCTCAGCCAGCAGGCTCCCTGAGCTCGGGGAGGCTTCAGCAGAGCGGTGCTGGGGGGTCACGAGCCCCAGCAGCGTGCTACAGCGCTCCTGGGCGGCCTGCTAGCGCCCGAACCGCAGCCGAGGATTCTTACCGCTGCTTCCAAGTTATAAAAGAAGAGTTTTTAGGAGTTCAGCGCGAGCGGGGAGGGTGCACAACTGGCAGCAGGCAAAAAAAAAAAGGCAGCGCTAGCTGCATGGCTGAGTGTCACGTCTCAAGCCCAGCGAGGCAGGAGTGTGGTTTTGGTGTTTAACCAGCTTCAACTGCAGCCTGGCACTCTTTGACTTCCTCCGCAGAGAAGGCTTCTCGCTGCTGGGGGAGAGAAACCAACCTCACCGCGCGAAACCAAACGGCTGGAGTAAAAATAAAGCCCCGGGGTGGTTTGGTGACCGAGGTCAGATTAGGAGGCGGAGGGTTTGCAGCCTGGGGAAAGCACTCAGAAATACTCACGCTGCCAACCGAGAAAGAGACTACAGAAAAGGAGGCAGGGCAAAGAATTAATGCGAGGCCAGCAGCGAAGAAGCTGAGAAGCCTCTTTCGCACGCTACCAGCTCCCCCGTGCTCAAAACAGTTTGTAAACCGTTTCCTAAACACAAAGGGAAAAAAAAACCCAGACCCAGTCCTGACCTCCAGGAATGAGTAACCAAACCAAACTGCTTCCTGCGAGCTTGCGGGGGTGAGGGCAGGAGGCTGCCTGGGCAGGGCACAGGGAACTCCACGATTCTCCCTCTCAAGTACCGCTCCGGGCACGGGAATTAAGGACTCGACGACTCACGCCGCTTTTGCCCGTGGGTGGTGGGCAATGGAGAGGAACGAGGAGGGGCAGCCTTCAGCTGGCTGCCAGCACTTGGTGTTCTGGCCCCAGCGAGCCTCGCTCGCCTTTTTGTGCCGCGGGGGAGGCTCAGCAGAGGAGCGCGGCACGGCGGAGGTACTGTAGCAGAGCAGCAGGCTGGAGGGGAAGCACTGCCTTCCCCTGACAGCCAGGGCACACGGTATTCAGCAGCCCGCAGAGAGGATCGCTCACGTCAAATACTAGAGAGCACCTAAGCGTGGAGGAGACAAACTTCCTGGCTTAACAGCAGCCGCCTTCCTGCGGCGAGGCGCCGGTGGCAGCCTGCCCCAAGGCCCTCTGCGAGACCTCGCGTCGCTCTCCCGCACCGAGCGAGGCCGAGGGGACGCTCCCTCGCTTCCCGTGTCCCCTCCCTTTGGGGACGCACCTACGCCACCGCTCGGGCTCGGCTCAGACATGGGGCGGGCGTGAGAAGTGGCTTTGGCGGACAGCCCGGCCGCTGGGCATCTCCAGGCACCGCCGGGCTCGTGGCCGCCGTCCCCTCCACTCTCTGCACAGGAGCACAAAGTTGGGTGTAAAATAAAAGCGGGCAAGAGTTAGCACGGGGCCGGGAGCTCCCAGGGCATCGTGCGCAGCCTGAAGGGTGACCCTGTGCGGGAGCCACGTCCCGGCAGCGAGGGGAAGGCAGGCAGCGAGCGCAGGGCCTGCTCCATCGCACGGCCGGGCTTTCGGGCTGCCCAGGAGCACAGCCCTGGCTGCTCGGACTTGTCTTCCCCACCAGAGGCTCCTAAAACGGACCTCTGTGAGCGCGCTGCCCACCTGACGGCACAGGCAGCAAGCGGAGCCCTGTACTCCTGCCAGCAGGGATTGTTCTTAAGAGCCTACAGGGAAAAAGAAAGGAGCAGGAGTCCTCATCCTTCCCTGTCCCGAGGAGCGCCGCCCGGCAGCGTGGACACAGGCTGCCACCAGCAGACCCAGGGTGGGTGCCTCGGAGCAGCGAGCTTCCCAGGAGGGCTCTTGTCCACGTGTACGCGTGGCAGAGCAGCCGCTGCTACAGCACGACATCAGTTCCACTTTTCCCTGTCACTGATTCCTTGTTGGGTGTAATGAAGAAGAGCTAGGAGGTGAGGAAAGAGCCATCAGGGAAGGGGAAATAAATAAACAGGGGTGTTTCTGTGGGTATCTGCCCACGAAATGCCAGGCCACGCTTGCAGATGCTCAGATCTCACCACAATGGGCTCTTGGCAAGCCAGGAGCTCGTAGGGACCGCAGGCGGTGGCAGCAGGGAACCCCAGCTCCAAAGCCAGGTCCCTGCCACCACCTCGTGTGCCTGGCCCAAGCAGAGGCCAGGCCGATGGGGCAAAACGGCCAAAACCCACCGCCAGAACCGCCAACAGGAGGTCTGATCCCGCTGCCGCCCCAGAAGCGCTCCTCTCCAGATGCAGAACCCCCGAGGAGAAATCGCACAGCCCGAAGGCAGCCGGGAGAAGGAGCCGGCCCGGAGTCAGCCGAGCGGCTGCTGCCGAAGAGGAACAAGTACACAGAGCAGAAACAACAAACACAGCCAAGGAAAAACGGATGTGAAACACGCAGGAGCTGACCAGGACAGTGACCCCTTTCCCAACCGAGGGCGCACACCCGCCGTCAGGGCAGCGGCTCAGGGAGCCCCCAGGAGCCCCCAGCGCTCCCCAGAATGCCTTGGCCCACGATCGGGCTGCGGAGCTGTAAGCGGACGCGGCATCGTGGTGCTCAGACAAGGCGAGAAATAAAACTAAGCAGGAGAGAAGAACTGGGAAGACAGAAGGCGAGAATCCTTGCAAACATCTCAGAAATAAAAATAAGAAAGAATCAGAGGGAGAGCCATCATGAAGCGAGGCATAACCAGGCATTGCCAGGTAAGTTCTCAGTTGGCTGAATGCAGACCTGGAGGGGAAAAAAAGCAGCAGGACAAATCTCACAGCCGCCCCTGCTGTGAGAAGACAGCGCCTTCATCGGGCCAGAGGGGAGCAGAGGACCATCTCCCTGCAGGCTTAACACGCCTCTCAATTTCTAGAGCTCCGTAGGTGGAAGGTGGTGGTGGTGGGGTCCAGACGAAGCCAGCACCGCTCCCCCGAGAGAAAATAAACCCACCCCAGGGCACGCACTGCCGCCAGCTCCAGCGCATCGCTGCCGTCTCCTGGCACTTGCAGCCGCTACCAGCGCAGGCTGGCAGCAGCCGTCCAGCGAGCCTCCACGGAACAGCACGGCATGCCACCAGGAGGAAATGCGAGGGGAGGATACTACGTCCAGCCTCGCGAGAGACCTTTGCTCTCCCCTCTTTTTGGCAGAGCTCCTGGTGACACTCACTACCCATCCGTGGAAGCCCCGATGCCCGTGCTCCCTGCTGCTGAGAGGAAAGCCTGCGTAAAGACGTGGAGGTTAAAACCCGCTCTGCGCTTCTGAACTCCAACAGATCCCGACTCTGTCAGCGGATCTCTCGGCTTTCCTGGGGGCTTTTTGGGTGGCCCTCCTTTTGGGGTGGCCAAACTTGCGCTGGCTCTACAGGACTGACCTCTCGCTAAGAGTCTAGAAGGCTTAATTCGTTAATGATTCTGCAGCATTCAGACATCTGGAGAGAACGATTATTCAATTACCGTCGTGCCGAGGGAAAAGCTCTCTTCCCTAATCCTAGCTGCAGCTATGGAGCAATCTCTGCTGGTGCATGCACGCTGCGTGATAACATAAGGAAGTATCTGCTGCAGCGTGCAGGCAGCAGGCAACTGCAACTGTGGGAACCTTAACTCAGCGTTTCCTGACAGGGGTGATTAAAATCTCAAACGCAGTGTAATATTAACACTTTCTCAGGAGGCTGACGGCACGTTTGCCCTGTTTACTCTACCAAGTCACAGTCTGCGCAGCAAGCTGCAGCCGGTGCTATCAGCCCTGAGATCAATGCAGACCCAAGGCAAACGAAACCAATGGCAGCGAAGAAACAGGGCTTGGCCCTCCAGCTCTCGCCTTGCTCTATCCAGCTTGTTTGTTTTTCAAAAAGGGAATACGGCCGCTCACTGGTTCAGTCTCCTTTTTTGCCTTTCTCGTAGGAATCCTACACGGAGTAACCTCACGCTGTCGGGCACGCAGGGCATGGGGGCAGCCCGGCTTCTCGTGTCGCTGCACACCCAGAAGCAAACAGGAGACCACAGAGAACGGCCAGAAGAAAAGATTCACAGAACGAAACTCCCAAAGGCTGCAGGCATAACGGACAAAAGCCTAAGCACAACAAGGACGGGCTTCGACCCAAACGCTTCTTCTGCTGGCTTTGAAACTGTCCTGTGCCCTCCGTGCCAGCAGCGCCGAACCCGGCTACTGGGAAAGGGGCCAAACGAAGCTGCACGGCCCTTGGTGCGGGCAGATGGCACACGCTTCCAGTTCTGCATCTTCCTAGAAGAAGATGACGTAGCAAAGCAGCTGTGCCAAGCCTCCACCTCAACACACAGTGCCAAGGCAAGCTGCCAGCACCGCACGCTGTCTTTGCCACGGCAGCGGCTGCAGCACGAGCTGCCCTGCTGCAGCCTCGCCGTCACACTTTGCTAACTCCGGCTAGCTTCTGACCCTGAACTAACGCAACGGGCTTTGGGTCTTTATAGAGGGCCGCAGGACGGGGAGGAAAACAAAGAGCAGCAGACAGGCACGCACTGAGCAGACGCTGCTCGCTGACGGGGCAGCAGGCACTTCGGGAGGTGCTGGGAGGGAAGCGTTCAGCGTCTCTCCCTGCCCAGCATGCCACCACGCAACACTGGTACTTGACTGCCTGCACAGCAAAGGAGGCAGCCAGCGAGGATGGAAAACATCCCAAACCCATCTCACATTGCTTACGAAACTGCCAGGCTCCTTTAGCTCGGGCTGGTTTTAAGCGAAGGGCACAAGGAGCCTGCTCCCAGCCTTCTCCCCGTACGTGGCCAGAGCTGTTAGGGTCTTACATTTGTGTTGCCCCTGCTCCTGAAAGCTCAACACTTCCCCATTTTGAGCCACAAAATCACCTTCTCTGGGCCAGAAATAGCAAACAGCTGCCACAGACGCTGCTGTCCGAGGAGCTACCTGCAGAGCACAACCGTCAGCATGAACGAAAAACCAGCCCCAGCCTTCCCCAGGGCTCAAGCTGGCGAGGAAGGCACCGAGAGGCAGTGACACAGCTCGGACTCATTTCTCTGAAATGACACGTAAGCGCTGGCACACTTCCCCTGGGAGCAGAGCTGTTCCCTTCCGCCCCAGCCCGCGTGGGGAGCGGGCCTGCTGCGATGTGGGGCAGAGGTGCTGCCAGGATGAGGGCTGCTGCCTGCCTCGGGCCCAGGCAGGGCCGTTCCGAGGCCAAACAGTGCCACACAGCGGCAACACGCAGACTCCTCAGCTCCTCTCCAGTCCCCCGAAAGCATCTCCGAGGTGAGGAAGAGGGGTAGGAGGCCACAGCTTCAAGCAGCGAGAAGCGCAGAGCTTCCTCCCGAAGAGCTGCTGGTTTTGTCCGGCCCCCAGCTCTGCAGCATGGCACCTTTGGGAGCGACACGGGTTGCGGATTCCTGCTTCACCTGGTCGTTTTTGATGCAGATCAGTTTGGTGGGAGGGTTGTGGCACAGCTCCGGAAGCAGTTGTGCCAGCAGAAGAGGAGCAGAGCAGTGCGCTACAGCCCAAATATTCAAGTTTTGGCTGCCAGAACCAGCAGTGGCCAGATCTGTGTCCTCAGCTCTCCTTTGGTTCTGGTTGTGCAGCCTTGGTGTTAGTGGGAGCGGCTTTCCACAACGTTTCAAACAGCTGGAGAGCCCGAGACTGATCAGAGTCTGTACAGGCACTGCCAGTGGCCTGCGCTTGAGGCAGCGCAGCCCCCACCGAACGGCCCGAGGGCAAGCTCCACCAAACGTCCCCGCGCGACAAACACTGCAGCCAGCACGGCCCCCGGCTCGCTAGCAGTTACACCACCCCGCGTGGGAGCAACTGCCAGGGCCTCAAAAACACTCACGGCATCGTCTGTCAAAGCGCATCCATCGGTGATTTATGGAGACGCTACAGCCTGGCGCGTTCCTCCCGATGGTGCTGAGGAAGCAAAGGTCTCCAGAAGAGGAGCCAGACGAGAGGGAAAACAAGCGAGGGCAGTAACATCTAAAAAATGCAGCAGCAGTGTGCCAGAGCTTATCTCGCACAGTTGTGAGGCTTCACCCCGGTTCCACCCAGCTGAAGTCCCAAACCGGTTATAAAAGCGCCACCAGATCTGAGAAGCCCTGGGCCCCGCAGAAGGTCTTCCCGGCCCTGCTCAGCTCCCGTCCTTAACAGCCATTTTAGGACAGGCAGCCCAGAGCTCCCTGGCAAGTCCTCCTGCAGGCCACACGTGCCAAAGCGATGCAAGGATTCCTGGAGGATGAGCTCCCAGCCATCGCTGCCTTCGCCTGCATTCCTGGGCCTGACAAACAGAGCTCACCCGGGCTCCTTCTGCAAGGTACGCAGCTCGAGCAGACCGGTCAGAGCTACCATTAGCCCATTTTTTAATCCTTACAAGAGTTTTTTCTCAGCAGAACGAGTAATGCAAACGCAACACCTACGCTGGGAATTAAAAGCATGGTTTTCACATTTGTCCCAGCGCCAGGTGACTGGGAGCTCGCACTGGGACACACGACACTTCCAGAACAAGCCCTGGAGCTTCCAGGGTCACCGTTAACCCTGCTCTTCAGCATCTGACCTCATTTCCCACCGGCAACCTCACCCAAGTCAGAGCCTGCAGCAGAGGCATTCCGCTGCGTCTTCTGTTTGTGCCTCTCCTATTCAGTATCAGCCCCACCAGCACGTGCTGCCAAGAAAGGGATGGTAACAACATGCTTTAAACATGAGAGGCACGAGGTCACCAGCTCCTCAGCTCTGACCCAGGCACAGCTCCCATAGGGGAAGCCAAAACACTGGAAAATTTAGCAACAGGAAAGCAAAACAGATCCAGTGTCATTCCACTGCATTCCAAACACATGACACCAAAGCCAGCAGCCGCCTCCTGCAGTACTCACGTCGCTGGGGCTGAGGTTCCCAAGACCGTTGTCCTGCTCAGAATCCCTGCCGGACTCGTGGCCCTGGGAGGAGCGGGGGTGGGAGGGATGGATCCAGATCTCCAGCCGCGTGGCGTCGTCCCCAACTTGTCGCAACGTGGACTTCTTGCCCTTCCCCCGGCGGCTGGGGCTCAGCTCCAGCACCTGATGCTTCTTCTGCTCCATCTGCTCCGCCTGCGAGGACAGGACAGGCTCGGGTCACCCGGGGATCAAGGGGCAGGGAAAATATATTTCATTTCCACGGAGAAAGACGCTTTTGCGCCAGCTTCAGAAGGACAGTAACTCACTGACAGGATCAGAATCTGGTTTCTGACACTACTGGATGGCACAGGTGAGAGGTTTTGGAATCTGACTGCATCGGGACAAGAAAAGCTGTGTCCAGTCCTAGCAGCGCCTGGCAGCCAACACGCTGCACTTTGGATTTGGGGCACAAAGGGACTGCAGCCTCTGCCGCCCACCTCGGTGGGACGAGGCAATAATCCAGCTGCATGCTGAGGCCGTGCTGCAAATCACAGCAACCTCCAGCCCTTGCTGAGCTGGGCTGTTTTACGGTCTGTGACCCAGAAATAAGAGATTCAGCTGACTACACAACCCCAAAAGCAGTCTGCAGACAGGCAGCATCATTCCCCCCCCCTCTCTTTTGACTCCCAGTGTGGAATTTCTTAGAAGTAGACTGGCGGTGACTCCAAGCCCAAAGCCACCGGCACCCTTCCCTCCAGACCTCAGCTCTCCAGCTGAGAGCCAGCTCAGGCAGCTGCCGCATCCCAGCGCTCAGCCCCCAGACTCACCTTGCGTTTTGTCTCTTCGAACAGGCTCATGAGGCTCTCCTTGGCTGTGAGGATGGGGTTGCTGGCAGCCAGGCTGCGCATGTAATAGTAGACGGCATCCAGCTTTCTCCTCTGCAACAACACAACCAGACTCATAGCACCCACCCTGGGAAGTTCGAGGCCGAGCCCTTAAATAATTCTCCCCCCACATTCAATACCCATCCCTCTCCCCCGCACTGCCTGGGACAGACGTTCACGCAGCAGGAGCGGCCCTACAGACACGCAGGACCTCGACCTCTGCATCCCCCTTCACAGCCACCTACAGGAGGCAGCCCCAGGCGCAAGCACCTTGCCGGGGTTACGGAGTGCGGGGGCCGCAGCGGCCGCAGACTCACCCACGTTAGCCCTGAGGCTGCCACAGCAGCCGCTAACCCAGAGGCTCACACAAAAGTCTGGGCAGACATCGCAGGAAATAGCTCTTTGCAACGTTGCTGTGAATATGGAAATGACTCCACGTGGGTTTTACAGGAGCAGAGGCCCAGGAATACTGGTGGGGTTTCCAGACGCCTGGCAGGGGTGTAGAAGGATGCCCTCCGCACCTCAGCCTGCCCCTGGGCTAATCCCTCCACACTCAAGCAACCTCTCAGCACCTTTCCTCCCACAGGCCAACCACAGGGAACACTGAGAAAGCAGCCTCCTAGTCTTTATACTACCCAGACCCGCAGCTATTTAGGGTTTTACCCACATACTTCTGGCCTTACAGGCCAAAACAGCACGGCAGGACACTTCGCTGCTCCGAGCCCCACACGGGGAGTCAGAAAGGCCATTCCCAGCCACGAGGGAAGTGCATTTCTAAACCCTGCAGTTTTGAGCTCCTGTTTTAAACCGGCACCTTTCAGCGTGGTAAATGGGCAGATCCCTGCCAGTCCCCATGCCCCCGTCTGATGCCCCCGTTATCTGCTGCAAATCTTCCTCGCAACGAGCATTCCTGCGCGGCTGCAGTAGCCAGCAAAACCGAAAGCTAAGGAAGTCGCACGTTGATGTTGCTTAGAACTGGTGCTCCCAGGCTCACTGAAGACGTGGCAAGCAGAAACAGCATCCCCACGACAGCGTGGTCCCGAGCACAAGAATCTCATGCGAAACCCTAAATGCAGTCCACTTTCTAAATACGTGCGCTCAGCCTACAGCGCAGCCCCCAAAACGCCGGCAGCCTGCAGCAGCAGCGTGTATCTGACCAAGCTGCCTGAAGCCACAACAGCTGGGATCCACAGAGCACACCCTGCTGTCGGCCTTTCTTTAAAAGAACCATCTGGAAGCGCTGCCTTAAGCAACGTCTTCCTCCAGCAGACGGAAAGCCCTAACCCTCCCAGGGGCTCTTCCTGTGCTCGCTGCACCCTGGCGCGGCCAGCACCTTACCGTGTATATGGCCAGGAGCGCCAGCTGGTTGTACGGGCGGCCGTTCTTGGGAGCGATTTGCTGAGCCTTCAGGTACCAGCTGAGAAAGAGAAGAACCAGGGAAAAAAGTTAGGCTGCTCTCCTCGCTGTGAAGGGCACAGGATTCCCTCTGAAGCGCTGGAGGCCCTGCCTTCGCACAAGTGCCCTCTGCCTGCGTGAGCATGCACAGCCAGCAAGCCTGTACCCAGCCTGGAGAGCCAGAGCCAGGGCACAGGACGAGAGGGCGAGGCAGACAGCTGGAGAAGGAAATGTTCTTGGCTCAGCCCGAAGACAAGTATTTAGCCAGCTCCAGCGAGCGCTGTCCCCAGTGCAGCCTCGGGCACAGAGAACGGGCTATTTGGGAAACGTTTCTCTCTCCATTCCCTTTTTAGCCTGTTTGGCAGCTGGAACTGAACCTTTCTGGTTGCTTAGCTCATTTCCAATATTTTCAAGATATTTAATCATCCCAAAAGAAGAGACATCATTTCAGTGGCAGTCCCTTCCTCCCCCCTCTCTATTCTCCCTCAGTCGTGTTACCCAGTTCATATCGTGCCCCACAGATCTGTCACACCAGGCATCGCGAACACCCAGCGTTCCTCCCAGCCCCTGAAGCATCAGATGCTCCATGATGCCCTCAGATTTAAACCAGGCAACTTTCCCTGCTCTGCCCTGCAAACGACCACAGGTTTCAGGGCTCCATGCCCCGTGACAGGCTCGTTTGCCCACCACCAGTCTTTGTTCCAGAAAAAAAAAAAAAGAAAAAGAAATCAGAAAAGTGACTGTATGCCAGGCAGAGCAAGAGCGTCAGGAAGCAACAAGCACCAGTAACTCCTGATGCAGTCGGAACACGTGGGCACATACATGGGAACCTCCCCGAGCTGAAAAGCTAGCAGGAAACACAACAGCCACTCTGCCAGCCTCAGCAGCTTAAACTCTCCCTGTCGCAGGATCAGCACAGGACAACTTCCACCCAGACGGCTGGAGGAAGGCAGATCTGCGGGGTGCTGTCCGGGCAGCAGAGCAGCCCAGGCTACACCTCGCACCTTCACAGGACTGCAATCCAACGAGGAGTCATAAAAAGAAGCTGGAGGCAAGTTAAAGCACGAAACGAGATGCATCCCTTGTAACCAGAGAGAGGAAGAGCTCTCCTCAGCCCTGGGGTGAGGAACACACTACCTGCGTGCCTTCCCGTAGTTGGCTGTGTCGTTTGCTTGCTCTCGGTATCGGCAGATGTCCCCTTGACAAATCATGCACCTCTGAGCACTGATCAGCGCGTACTTCACCTGCAAGGAAGAATTCAGGACGTTACGTGGGAGCCGCGCGTCCTGGCTCACCTTAAACCCCAGCGAACACACAGGGGCTGGAGGAGGAGGTCACTGCCAAGCTGAAGGTCTCACAGAAAGGCCGCAGAATTAAATGCTGAGGCTCCAGGGCTCCTGGTTCAGCATTTGTAAGGGCAACACAAGCCCCAGCCAGCTACTCCCTTACATCAACGTCCTAGCTCTCACCCAGAGGAGGTGCGTTTCGGAATCTGTGGCTCGTGCAGTCCATGACCAATCTGAGGAGGACCGACTGGCTAACACAAACACATCTCTGGGAATGGAGCTGGACTAAAATATCCTCTTCCAGCTGTCCCTCACACCTGCACTCACAGCTCAGGGCAATCGCTGCCGTGTGTCGGAGCGACAGCGCGACTGTTCGCTCCCCTTGAATTCCACGATCAGGAATAAAAGATGTTAAAGAGCTAAAGCCAAGCCAGGGCACCTTTGGACACTTCCTTCCCTGTATTAGTCCTGGTCACAGAGCTGATTTTAAAAAGAAAAGAAAGACAGAAAGAAACAAAAGAGTTCCTTCTTTGCAAAGGATGCCAAGAAATGTTAATGCCCTGGAGTTGGTTCGGCAAGTTCTCTGACAGCTGAGATTCCCTGCAAACACACTGCCAGCTGTTCAGAGCACAGCTGCCTACCTCTTGGCACGGGCAGCACACAGCTCAGCCCGCTGCGCGCGGCTAGCGGGGTGAGAAGTCCCCAGGAGGAAGCCAACCTACCATTTTCCGCAGGGGCTTACTGCGGATGGCCATCCCGTCCATGTAGTCCTCCAGCTTGAACTGGTACGACACCTGCAGCTTCTGGAGCAGGCCATCGAAAAACAAAGTGCCCTGCAAAACACGCGCGTACGTGGGTGCTACAGACCCTCCAGGCAAGGCACAATCACCGCAGCGGCCCTTACCGCGGGCGAGAGGGGTTCCTCTCCCTGAGGTTTGGGCTGTTTCTCTTCAGAAAGTAACGACGAGGCCAACCTCCCACCTCAGAGATTTTTAGGACTGGGAGAATCAAAATCAGGGCTGGCCTGACTTAGCGTTAGCCACAGCCCTGCTCCAAGCAGGAGGCCG
Organism: Oxyura jamaicensis; assembly: GCF_011077185.1. Classification (NCBI taxonomy): domain Eukaryota; kingdom Metazoa; phylum Chordata; class Aves; order Anseriformes; family Anatidae; genus Oxyura; species Oxyura jamaicensis. The sequence goes on from NC_048911.1 coordinate 6,384,454, forward strand.
GACGGAAGCCCTCCAGCAGTCCCTTCCCACCAATGTAATTCTGTAAAACACGTCCTCTTGGATCTGTCAGCCTGCCTTTATGGAGAGCAAAGTCCTGCCCAGCCCAACAGAGGAGCCCGTAAGCAAATTTGACAAAGGCAGCACAAACGCCTCCATGAGGGCTTCTGCTTATTTCCACATAAGGACGTTTATTCTGCTTTAGCTTAAACCGATTTCTAATTAAAACAGAGCCCATCAAAACGCGCCCGGTTTAAACTACAGCCAACACCCACCTGGACCCACAGCTGCTGTACTAAATCATCACCGACCCGAGCGTTCTCCCTGCATGGCCCAAGGCACACGGAGATACCAGCAGGGCCAGCACGGCCAGTTGTCCGGTTTTACCACCCCAACCACCACCCAATCCCACCCAAAGGTTCAGTGGGGTTTGGGGCTGCTCCTCTCTTACCTCGTCTAGAAGCTGGAGGAGTTTGATCCGAATTTCCTGGGCGTTTTCCCCCAGAGGGTCCTTGAGAAGCTGCCGGAATTTCTCGATCACCTGGTAGAAGGCGTTCTTCCACAGCAGCTGGTCCACGTTCTGTGCGTCTGAGAACTCGATGTCCATCAGGAGGCACCGCTCGTACAGCTGCAGCATCTCCACCCTAGGGTGAAACACAGTCAGGGGTGCACGCAGCCGCCCGGCCGAGCTGCAGGGAACACGTGCTGAGCCACCCGATGCTATTCGGCCAGCAAGAACGAGGCATCAGCGGTTCCCCCAGCTCAAAGCTGTGGCAATTGATGCTTCCACACGTTCTAGAGAGAGCCCGAAGCTGTTGCAGCCACCCTTCGGCTCCAGCAGAGCGGAGCTGAGAGGACCGGCTCCCTTTTGTGCCTGCACAAAGAGCGAGGACGCCCTGCGACAACTCCGCCACCGGGCAGAGCAGGACGCGCCTGCCTCCTGACACAACACGACCGGGCTCTCTGCTCCTTCTGAGCACGGCCCAGCTCCTGCGGGCCAGGAACAGCACGCCCAGAACCAACCGGCAGGAGACGTCTTGCCGTTCCGGTGACCCGTACCTCCCGTCCATCCAACCAAAACACGCAGTGGAAACACCGACCCCGTTCCCTCAAAAACGAGCACAGCAAGTACCTGAAGGAAACGAGCCTCCGAGTAACAGCAAGCACGTTCCCCTCGCTGGCTACCCACAGCCCAGCCCAGCCCCCGGAGCAGAATTCCCCTGAATTCAATAAAATAGTTACAGGCCAGAAGCAGCTCCACAATATCTGGGGGAAGCTCCCGGTGAAGCCAACCCAACCCTTCCCCAAACGCCCCCAGGGCCGGGGACCCCACCACCTCCCCGGGCAGCCCGTCCCAAGGCCTGACCGCTCTTTCCGACAAGAAATGTCTCCTCGTTTCCTACCTGAACCTCCCCTGGCCCACCTTGAGGCCGTTCCCTCTTGCCCTAAATACGCCCCAGGGATAAGAAGCCCCTGAAGCCAAGAGGCAAAGCAGCTCCGTGGGACATGGGCAGGAGAAGCACCGAAGCAGGTGGGGACGGGATACCTGTGCTCCCGGGCCAGGGCAGGAGCACTGGCCGCAGCAGCACCGCAGCCTGTCCTCACCCTCCAGGTACCCGCTCTGGGTGCCCCGAACGCTCCGGCGCTGTGCTGAGTGCGGACACAGCCCCCCCGAGGCCACAGATCACAGAGCAAGCCCTGAAACGAGCTTACCTGCTGGACGCGCTGCCAGCTGGCTCTGGAAATAAGTCCCAGAGAAGCCCCAGAGACACAGAGGTCACAGGCAAACAAGGAAGATGCCAAGTAGAACCTTGCTACGGCCACGTAAACCACCCTCCAGGGCACCAGTGTCACTTCCCTGTCGCTAGCTGGCCTCCCCCGGCCATCCCAACAGGAATACTGCGTGGCACGGGGCTGAATGTCGTCAAGGACAAAGCTGCCCCGCGCTTGGGAAGCGCTGCCACTGCTCCACGGCAATGCAGGCAGCACCGGGAGAGCGCTACCAGCCAACGTCGCTGCGCTGAAGCCCACGATGCAAATCAGCCGACAGCAGAGCAGAAGAACACCACGAGCACCAAAAGCGCTGGAACCAAGAGGGACCAGCTCCAGGAGAAGACCCTGAGAGCCGCAGGGGGTGCCTGCCCTGCTCCCGTTTCCCTGCAGTACACGCGCGGCATTCCACAAGCGCGAGAAGCCACAGCTTAGCTCCCAGCCTGGGCAAACCAGACCTTCACCCCCACTTTGCTCCCGACACCAAACAACGCTAGCACGTGACGACAGCCCCAGCACCCTCAGAAGCTAGCGAGCTACTGCCCCGGTCCCCCAGGCATCGAGATCTCCTTCTGCCAGGCCCTCCAGGAGCTCTGGGTAACTGCTGGGAGCAGAAAAGACCCTGCCGCTAACCTCAGCTGGGCCATCTTCTCCAGCCCCTCCGGGCTGATGCGGTCTCTGGACAGCAGATTGCTGAGCTGCTGCTCCTGGTTCCCAGCCTCGCGCAGGAGCTTGCTGAGCTCCTGCTGCTGCATGCTCCGCATCTGCTGCTCCATCTCGGGACTCAGAGGGGCCGGGGGGGAGCGGGCCGCACACGTACTGCCCCGCCTGGCCGGGGTACCCCGGGTAATAGGCTCCTGGGTACACCCCGTTGCTGGGACCCAGGGGATACTGCAGGGAGTAGCCGCCGTACGGGTACTGCGGGCCCTGCCCGGCGGCCCGGGGGTAGTAGTAGGGGTTGTCGGAGTTCTGGAACTTGTAGTAGGACGTCTGGGCCTGCCGGGCTTCCCCCCAGGAGGTGGGGCTCACTTCGTCGTCGGTGTCTAGGAAGTGGAGCTGAGCGCTCTGGCTCTTCAGGGCAGGTTTTTGGTCCGGGTTGTTGGGGTCCCACAGCCTGCGAGCGGTGCCGCCGCGGCCCCGGCTTCGCGAGGTTTTGGTCCCGGCGCCGGCGAGCAGCAGCCGGGGCCCGGGGTGGCCGGGTTCGGGGGAGCCCGCGGTGCTGGCAGAGAGGTCGGTGTTGGCAGGCAGGAACAGGATCCCGCGGCCCCTCCCCTGGGGCTCTCTGCTCTGGCTCCTCGCCTCCGAAGTCTCTGAGTCATTGCAGCCAGCAAACGCCTTCAGGGGCTTTTTTTTATCCGCGTCTGCCAGGCTGATGTCCCTGCTCGTGGTCCTGCTGTCAAACGTGACTCGGAAGGATCCCTTCACCTCCCGGCCGTTGCTGCTCCACTCGCTCTCGCTCCGAGAAGCTCGACCCTGCTCTGAACGCTTCTTCTTGTCTAAAAGCCTGCTGGGGACGTACGCTTCTGCCTCGTCGATTCTGTCCTCGTCCAAGGAGTCCGTGGAGGACGCGGAGAGCTGCTTCCTAGGACGTGCCCTTTCCCTGGCCCGCTCCTGCCGCCTCTCCACCCCGTCCACGAGCGGGGCCCCGTCCACGCTGTTGTTGCTGCCGGCTGAGCTGGTGCTGCAGGTGCGGTATCGGCCGCGCCGCTTGTCAGAGCGGGAGTAGCGCTTCGTGGAGCCCAGCTTCCCCTGCATCACCTCGTCGTTTGTTCTCCTCAGCCTGTCGCTTCGCTCCGTCCGTCTTCCTTTTTCTCCCCTCGAGGCTTTCCCTCCTTCCCCGGCCTGGCTTCCCTCTCTGTCCTCTTTGCCCGCCTTGGTTTTCCTGGTGTCTTTGCCGGTACCTTTCTCAGCCTCTTTGTCTCCCTCGACTCTCAGCTGCTCCATCTTGCAGGCGACCTCCTCTACAGCTGAGCGCAGGGCTGGTTCTTTGGCGGCCGAATGCAGGCGCTTCCCGGGCTGGTAGATCTGCTGGTCCGGCTTCTTGGCTCTCCTCACGGTCTTGGGACACCACTCGTCCGCAGCGAGCTGTTTGCACGAGCTCTCCTGGCTCTGACGCCCACCTTTAGCCTCCGTCTCCTCGGCCCCCTGCAAAGGGCCGTTCTGCCTGTGGCTGTCGCCTTTGCCCAAGTCCTCTGCGACCGGAGCCCCTCCTGAAGGTCCTTTCTCAGCAGCGCTCTCCTCCTTGCCCTCCTCAGCCCCGCTCCTCTCCCTCTCGGCGGCCTCGTGCTTTGGTGACACCAGCTTGCTGCTCCTCAGCCGGGAGAGGCCGGGCTTGTAAATCTCCAGGTCCGGGCGCCGGTTGTCTTTGCGGTGCCTCGGCTCCTTCACCTCTGTCATGTTTTCTGGGAAGAGATCGAGAGACGGGAGTTACTCCCACCGGGCACCAGAAGAAAATAATGACAAACACACGAATATTAAGCAAAAGCAGAGAGCCCGACGTGCTGCTGGCTGCTCCCAGAGACCGGACCTGCAATTCTCAGTCAGGCAATCAGGGAGCGAGGCCCGATGAAGCCGCCCAGCCCCACGCACAAAGCACAACCCGCAACGAGCTTCGCCCCGGAGAAGCGGCGTGCCGGGAGCGAGCCAGAGGCCGCCTCGGAACGCCAGACCAGAACTTGGAGCTTTTCAGGTTAAAACCTTTACGCCGAAGCTGCCTCCGGGGGCAGCTCCCTGCCCTCCGCCGGGCTGAGGCTCCCCGCTCACCCCCAGCTGCCCCTCTCCGGGCAGCCCCAGGGACAGGGACGGGGCCGGGCCTGCCCCGGGACAGCTCCCCCCCCCCCCCCCCCAACGGCCCCCCGCGTTCTCTCCCCACAGCGACGGGCGGCGAGGACGCGGCCCCGCTCCGTGCCCACCCCCGGCGCCTTCGGGGCATCGGAATCGCGGCTCCCCACCCCCCAACCCCCTTCCAACCCCCCCCCCAAGGCCCCGCCGCCCCCCTCACCCGTCCCCCCGGCGGCGGCGGCTCGGGCCTGTGCCGCCACCATGTCCCGCAGCTCGGCGGCCGAGACGCGGACGCGCTCCAGGCCCTCCGCCATCTTCCCTCGCTCCCGCCCCGCCGCGGGGACACGGCCGGGAGGGGGGGGGAGGGGGGGGGGGAAGGACGGCGGCCGAGGGGGGCCAACCCGCGCAGCACAGAACGCGGAACGGGAGGGGGGGGTGGCGGTGGCCTTAGGGGGGTGGTGGTGGCCCTGAGGCCTTGCAGGGTGACGGGTCTTGCTCCTGAAGCCGTCCAGGACCTCGCATAGGCTCAGGGCGGCTCCTTGGTGCTCACGGTGAGTTTTTCTTCCCCCCCCCCCCCCGGCAGGGATTCCTGCCCCCGTCGCGGGAGGTAGGCTCCCACCGGCACCCTCGTGCCACACAAGCCCAGGGAGCAGCAGTAAGGGGCACGGGCAACCAGGCTGGGGGCAGCTGCTGGGGGCAGCTCCCTGCTCCCACCTTCAGTCCTGAGCTGCCGGTGGAGGCCAGGAGGCAGGAGGAGGCGTGGATGCACCCCCTGGCACAGCACCGCTGCCCCGAAGGTGCCGGAGGAGGCGAGGGGAAGCACAGAGCTGGGCAGCTTGAGCTGCTCAAGGGGGCGGCTGAGCTGCCCCAGGAGCACTCACGGTTCCTTTCTGTAGGTAAAGGCAGCAGTGGTTCCCATCAGGGCACAGGAGTAACTGCGGAAAGAGCAGTTGCCATCAAGGTTGGCAACAGCACAGCTGGGAAGCGGTGCCTGCAGGGTCAGGGCTCCCCCGGCAGGCAGCTGCTCCTCCCGTTAAAAACGCAGAAATCCCACCCGGGGGAAATCTCCGGGGTGCCTGGGGTCAGCCCTGCAGCAGCAGCTGGCTCGCTCAGCCCCCTGGCAGCACAGTGACGGGGGACGGGCACACGCTAGTTGAAACCAAGCAGCTCCTGCTCTCTGCAGGCTCCAAGAGCAGATGAAGTGTTTGCTGCAGGTGACTGCTACCAGCCCTAGGGAAGAGAGGAACTCACCCCCACCCTACAAACTCCAGCCACCACCACCTGTGCAGCTAAATCCAGCACCGGAGAACACGCGTGGCCCGTCATCAGGGAGCTGGCTGATGATGTCCTGACCGTGTCGCAGGAAATCAAGATAAGCGCACCCTGGCTTCCCTCTCCCAGCCCACAGCTGCCTCCAGCCACGCTCTGCCCCTCCGTTCTCCCCCCTGCACTGTCCCAGGGCGGTACAAACCCTGCCCACAGCAGCAGCTGTGCGAACACCCCCAGCCTCCAGCCGTGAAGGGCTGGCAGAAGTTCTGCTCTCCCTTCCCAAAGCGCTGTGGAGGCAGACGCACACCCGGTGCCCTCCGCAGCCCCGGAGCGGCACGTAGGGGCTGCTGGAGGACAGCTGCTGCTCTCCCCACAGCGAGCCACGAGGCTGGTGTGGGAAAGGAAGAAGCTGCTGAGCCAACAGCAGGTGTGGGAGTCGTGGCTGCGCTCTCTGAATGATTCCAGGCAATCCCTCGGGGCGTGGAGAATGTTTGCATCGTGCTGTGAGGGGGGAAAGGTGGACCTGAGCTCCCCGGGCTGGCTCTCAGAGCTCCCTGGGGAAGGGAAATGAGAGCAGAGCGGTGGCTCCAGCAGCGAGAGCCCGACTCTGGATTTGTATGGTCGGGTTTATATGCTACTGAAAACAGATGGACGGCCCCAAAGGTCTGAAAGCTGCTCTGAAGGGATAAGGAAGCTGGTGTTGGTCTCTGCAGCCCTGAATCACTTCGTTACAAAGCAGAAGGTCACTGCGGGGGATTTGGAAGTGAAGCACTGCTTGTTCTCCCCCCCACCCAGCCCTCCAGCTCTCGAAAAGGCCTCGAGTGGGCTGCACTTTGCCACCACCCAGCTGCTACTTCACCTTTCTTCCCCTGTGTCATCAACAACTTCCAACCAACTTCTTCCATAAAGCGCGATCCCCTCAGCCACTGCCACGGCAGGGCGAGGAAAGCCAAGAGCCCCAGAGGGGGAAGGGGTTCACAAACAGCAGGGTGCTCGCAGCCTCCCAGTTGGCCTCCGCATCCAGCCCCCAGCACGACACAGGGGCTTGGACGTTTTTAAAAACAGTATTCATTAAAATAAATAGCTGTCGCTGGTACCTGAACACCAGCTGTGGAGACAGCTGCCCCCGCGCACGGGCTGAGGACAGCATCGGGGAGCTGAGGCACTGACCGCGCTGCCCGCAGGCTCATTCCATTTCCACCTCCTGCACGGGCAGCGCGCTCTCGCTCCTCACCCAGGGCACAGGCTCGGGGACGTAGGGATCGTAAGTCCATTTGGGGAAAACCCGCTTGTAGAGGTTCAGCAGCACGGTGTCCTGGGACTTCAGCTGGCCGTCGAAGTGGCACTTCATGTGCCCGTGGGTACCTGGGCAGACAGCAGGAGGCTGTTAGCTCGCTCTCCTGCCCGGCCAGGCCACGTCCTGCCCACAAGGAGAAACGCAGAACCCAACCTACCCAACGGCTCCTTGATGTGTCCCCGACGACCCCATTTTGTCCTCAGCTCCACTGGCTTAAACCACATCACGTCCTCTGGAGACCAAAGCGTGAAAGGAGGTAAGGAACGGGCTCTGCTGCCCAGCCACAGCCGCTCCCACGGGAGCAGGAGTTCTGCTTCCACGCCCCTTCTTCCCACCACGCAGAGATTTGCCATACCTCTGTTAAAGAACATGTATCGCACCACAGCCGTCTTGGTAAAGATCTTGAAAGGGTGGCCACTGAGCACCAGCCGCTTGATGATGATTCTGTCCGGGTCCACGGCCAGCAGGGAACCCGTGGCGATGAGGTCGTGCATTCCTGCAAGGCGGAGTCACGCACACGCTGCAGCAGCACCACCAGACGTTGTCTCCACCGCCTCCCCCACCACAATCCCCTTCCCCAAATCGCTCCAGGCCCAGAGCAAACCCCCAGCAGGAACAAAGTGCTTGTGATAACGAGGAGATGAGTTCATCTGCTCAAACGGCACGTCGGCCAAGTCCTTTTCAAGCCGTTTCTGAACACCTGCATTCAGAACAGGCCATGCGGAAAGCCTGCTGATATTTGTTTCCCAGCCACCACCTCCTCGGCGCGTCCCAACTCACCGTTACTTCTCTGTTTAAAAAGAAGCACTGAGGCAGGAGGGAAAGTGATGGGAGCATACACGGTCACCACCAGGGCAGCATCCGGGCGCAGGAAACGCTCCAGCTTGTGCTTATCCGCTAGGACAGAACAACAACCATCAGGTTCAGCCCGACGGCAGTCCTCAGAGCGCTGGGAAACCCCAGCGAGCTCTTCCCTGGCAGAAAAAACAGGTCACAGGCAGCGCTTCCCTGCTGGTGCAGGGTATCGGAATGAAAGGGATCCTCTTAGCTCCCAGCTCGCTGCGCGGAGCCTGCCACCACCTCGCCGGGAGCAGAAAACCACCTTGCCCGAGCCCCCCCACTACTTAGTGCCTCCCCGGGAAGCCTCAGCGCCTAGGTGTGAGTCTTCACAAGTTCCTTCAGCCAGGTTCAGACATGGTGGCTAAGACATCACGGGCTTCCTGCCCTAGGAACACCATTCCCACTCCCCGGCACAGCCCAGCGGTCCCTCACAAACCTGAGGTGTGCTGGGAGAACAGGGGGGATGCTCGGAAGCGCCTGAACCCGCAGTGGAAGATGAGCTCCTCCTTTGCTCTCACCGGCTCGCCGCTGGTTGGATGCCGCCGCACCAGGAAATTCAGCACAGACATCTGCGGGAGAGGCAGCACGGTGAGAGGCTGACAGCAGCGCTGCCAAGCGAAAAAGGGCAGAGCAGAAAGCAACAAAAATCGCAGCAGTGACAAATTCCCTTGACAAAGGGTTCCCAGAATCAGCGGGACCGTTCTTGGTCACCTTTTGTTCGTGAGGGAGCAGGGCGAAGAGGACTAGCGGCTTCCCCGCTCGGAAGCTCTCCATCGCTGAGACGGGGACGTTGCAGACGTGGACTGTAACATACCAGCCAACCTGCCGGGAGAGGATCAGTTGTGAGTACTTCCTTCAGTAGAAACGGTGTCTGGAGAACCACAGGGTTTGAGAGGGAAGCCAGGAGAAAATCATCAGCTGCACTTGTGGCGTCAGGCGAAGAGCCGCCTGGCTGAAGGATCCACGCAGCCACCTCCCTGCCAAACCTCTCCTACCAGGAGCAAGGGAACGTGGCAGGGGAAGAGATGGAAATGTGACGGGTCAGAGAGAGAAAAGGGAGGTACCAAAGCTCCTTCAGCCTCCTCTTTCTCTATCTGCCTGAAGAGGTGCTTCCTGGTCCGGAAGAAGTCCTGGAACTGGAAAATCCTCGCGTAGTCCCGCGGGAGGTTTTCTTTGGGGTCCCAAGGAGAAGTCCTGAAGCTCTTGAGCCCTCTGTACTTCTGGAACCTGAAGGACAGGCAACAGGAAAGACAAACTGAACCACAAATCCACGGGGAACTGCACTTTCAGGAATGGCAAAGGGAGCAAAGCAAACGTTAGTTGTTTTCACAGAAAAGATCTTAGAGCAGGGAGAGGTAGCGCAGCAGCCAGGTCGTGAAACCACCCACAGAAGGCGATCACATCGCTGCAGGAGACAAGGAATCTCTGAGCTCCTTGTGCACTGAGGGCTTGCTGAAAAGAGAAGCCAAGAGGCTTCACCAACCCAAGCAACTGCTGAGATGCACACTGCAACCTGCCCTCACGTTAGGGCTCTGCCATCCTCCCAGCTCAGGACAGGTTCTCTCTGCCTCAGGGAGCTGCACGCTGCCCCACCTGGAAGCCTCAGAGCCTAAAGGTTCATCTTCACAAGTTCCTTCAGCCAGGTTCAGACACCGTGGCTAAGACATCACAGGCTTCCTGCCCCGCCTCCCCACCACGGCCGGGCCCCTTGCAGCCCCTCTCCCAGCACGGCACGCGGTTCTCACCGGACCCTGGCAGGCACATCACGCGGCGTGTCCACCTCGTCGGGGAACATCTCATCCATTCTCTCCTGTTTGAATTTCTCCAGCATCTGCTCGTCTTCCTCCACCTTCTCATCGTACTGGTCGTCCCGCACGCACTCGGACACGGTCATGGTCTCACACTCCTCCTCCGCGAGCTCCTCTTCCTCCGCACTGCTCTCCCCCTCCTGCCACAGGACAGCACGGAGCCCGTGAGCACACGCGCTCTGGTGGTGTCTGTCCAGCCCCCAGCCCCTGGGTATTTGCAGTGTGAACCATGGCTACAACACGGCCCCTCATTTTGGTAGCAAACAGGCCAAAGAAGGAACAGGATGCACATGCGAGGTTTGACGATGGTAAGCCAGGCAAATCCTGGCTCTCTCTTGGAGAAAGCTGCCAAGGACGGGACTGCACCAGGATTTCCTACAGCATCCAGATCAGCTGCAGCATCAGCTCGCAGAAGTACCTGGGAAACTGCCTCTTCCATCATATCATCATCATCGATGTCATCGTCCACGTCGCCGTCTTCATCACTGCCCTCTTTGTCATCCCTGATCCACGCAGCCTGGTACTTGGATGTGCCCTTGGGGACCTTCACCACCCTCCTGTTTGCCTTCTGAGAAGCTGTGGGGTTCCCAGCAGCGGTTAGCACAGGAAGAATTCCCCTCTGCCTCAGCAGCACTGACATCAGGACAGCCAGGACCACCTCCCAGGTCACCACTTCCCCGCGCAGGATTTGTCAGAGCCCAGGCACGGCAGGTAAGGCCCTGGTTTCTCCGCAGCCGCCCTCAGCCATCCCAGCGACAGAAGGGCTCTAACAACCCCGTTAACGGGGACGGGGGAGAAGCACGGAAATTCTGCTGCTGCTCACCCTCTGCTTCCTGCAGCTCTTCTTCAGTTGGCCACGTCTGCTCCCCTTCCATGGGGTCAGGAACCACTTCTGACTGCAAAGACTCCTGCCTGCTCGCGTCTGCCTTCATCAGGAGCTTTACATCTTCCTCCATCTCATCTGTACCATTCACAGAGTCCTCCTGAAGGGCAAAAGCAGAGTCCCCAGCTGTGAAGAGGCGCAACTGAAGCCAGCCATCAGCCTGAAGTGAAGGCCTAACTCCTCCCACAACCCTCCCTGCCAAAAAATATCCCTGCCCTGACGAGTTAGCAGCAGAACCTCCCTCCGTTACGTTGGAACCTCCCAGGAGTTCCACGCTGTGTGCAGGGAAGCCTTGGCTCGCTGGCAGAACTGCGCCTACCGTCTCTCTCCACCCACCTCTGTCTCCCCCACCCCTGACCCCACACCCCGAACTGCCTTTTCTGGAGGAAAGTTCCAAACCGCCGCGTTTTAAGGGGCCCAGCAAAGCCCCGAGCTCCCACCTGCACGTCCATGTCCTGCGTCTTCTTCTGTCCCTTCACCGCTCGGGGGTTCAAAGAGAGGGGGTCGGGGGGCGCGTCCACCTGGCTCATCTGGAAGTCTCCGTGCCCCACGATGTGCACCAGGCCGTTCACGTCCAGGGGCTGTCCCCGGACAAAGCCGGACACCTTCAAGGTCCCGACGTGGTCGCTCTCAGGACTGGGCACGAATTCGGCAGCGTAGGCCAGGAGGTGAGCCCGCCTGTCCCGAAAAGGGAGGTGCCGCTGCTTCTGGGCGGCGAGGTGCCTCAGCAGCAGCGAGGATTCCTGCTCTGTGTTCAGGGAGAAGAGCTTGGCCTCTGGAAACCGCTTCTCGATGACTTTGGAAAGTTTCTTCTTGGCGTCTATCCGCTTCTTCGGTGGCAAGTCAGTGCCCCCTGGCACAGCAAGAGCTACGGCACAGAGCGGAGGTCGCCGTTAGATCTTTACACCCCTTTCACCGGGCGTTAACGAAGTGTTGGATATCTGCAACCCAAATAACCGAACAAGAGACGGACGCTACAAGCCGCAGAGGCGGCTTCACCCATTCAAGAGAAAATAACAGGATGTAAAAAACCAGGATATAAAAAAACAGGATTTAAAACCTATCTTCGGATATAAAAAATTAAGATTTTTTCCAAGAGACCCCGGAGATAAGCACTCAGGAACTGAACTCAGCAGGAAAGCATCTGCATCCTTTTGCTCTGCATGGCTGATAACCCGGCAGGTACCTGACCTGTACACAGAAACAGGGAAGCTGAAGACCTGTGGTCACCTACTGACACACGGAGTTTTGGTTTATTACACTAAGTCCCCACCGAGCACCCCCTTGGAGCTGTAGCCCGCGAGAAGCCCCTGACGTTTCTCACTCACCGTAGCTGGGGAGCCCCTGCGCGAAGAGGCAGGACAGGCAGTACTCCCCTGAGCTGTCCCAGCCATCCGCAGGATCCAAGATGAACAGGAGCGAGTCGGCGACTTTTGCTAGGTCTAAGACGGCGTGCAGATCCCCTGAGCACAAAACACCTCCGTTAGTGGGGCTGCCAGGGGTACGGAGCCAAAACTTCCCAGACCAACAGTGTTTCCTCACCTGTCTGTGCTGTCACAAACCGCCAGCGCTGCTTGAGCTGGGGGTAGAGGAGCGCGAAGCCCCCAGCCTTCCCCTCGTCCACGCGGAGAGCAGCCGAGTCCTGGCTCCGCAGCAAGCGGAGGGCGTCGTGTGCTGCAGCCCTGCCGTGCAGCGGCACCACAACCACGAGGTGCGGGGGCCCATCCCTGCTGCCCAAACTCCGCTTCTCCGCCAGCACCTGCGGGCAGAGCTCCAGAGCGTAAGCCCCAGCCCCAGGGAGCCTTGCTCGGCCCTGTAATGCTTCACTCGCCCCATTCTTCTCCCAGCCTGGCCCCCATTCTGCCCGACAGACCCCAAGCGGCAGTAAAATCACTGAATTATTAAGGTTGGAAAAGCTCTCCAGGATCACCTGGTCCAGCCACCCCCCTACCACCAGTCACCCACTGAACCACGTCCCCAAGCACCACGTCCAACCTTCCCTTAACCACCCCCAGGGATAATCCACGTCCCTAAGCACCAGTCCACATTCCCCACCCAGTCCTTGAACGCCCCCAGGGACGGTGACTCCATCACATCCCCGGGCAGCCCGTCCCAGTCCCTGACTGCTCCTTCTGACAAGAAATGCCTCCCAGTTTCCAACCCAAACCTCCCAGGGAACAACCTGAGGCCCTTCCCTCTGGCATCACCAGTTACCTGGGAGCTTTTACAGCACGAGATTCCCCTAACCCTGCACAACCCCATTTGAATGCACAAGGTTAGGGGAATTCTCCACTGCACGACCACGGCTCTGGCCCTCACCCCTTCCCCCCCCAGCCCCTCACCGCCTCCTTGCGCTGCCGGCGGAGCTGCAGGGCCTGGTGCCTCCGGTCCACCCTGCCCAGCTCGCGGCGCTGCCGGCGGCTCTGGGCCTTCACGGGGACTCTGCCTACGGGGGGGGGGAGAGAAAAAGCGGTCAGGAAGCGGCAGAGGCGGCCCGGGGCCCTCCCGGGGCCCTTCCGGGGCCCTCCCGCCTCACCCGCGGCCCTCCGCCGCGCGGCCCCGCGGTGCTTGCCGCCCTTGTGCGCCTTGTTCTGCTGCTTCAGCGGCCCGGCCCGGTGCGCGCCCGCCATGCTGCCGCCACGCCGCCGCCGCCGCCGCTTCCGGCCGCTCCGTCACGCGTCACTTCCGGCGGCGGCGGTCGTGACGTCAGAGGGAGGAAGGAGGCGGCCCAAAATGGCGGCGCCGAGGGAGGGCGGCAGCGGGGGGGCGGCTCCTCCCGACCCTCTCCCGGCCCTCCCCAGCGAAATAAATGAGAGGCAGGAGGCGGCCGCTCCTTCAGCAGTTTATTGGTGGAGGTGTCCGCACAGAGCCCCGTGCCCCGGTGGTTTTTTTTCCCCTTTTTTGACAGCGATTCCTGACAAGCAGTTCTCAGTACCAAACTTCTGACCATCGATCCCCGACGATCAATTCCTAACGATCAATTCCTAACGATCAATCCTCCCCACACCCAGCCGCAAAGCTGTGCTCCCAGCCCCGAGGCCCCAGCAGCATGGGGACCACCACGTGTTCCTCAGGGCTCCAGCCGTTTCCCTGCCGTGCCCCCAAAATGCCCCCCAAATGCCCCCAAAATGCCCCCAAAATGCCCCCGCTGCTGCTCCGTAGCGGCAGCCTCAGGAAGAAGCAGGAGAGCAATAGGGTTAAACACAACGACGCTGCCACGGCCAGGAGGGCTGAAGTCGGGCGCCCAAGGCAGAGGCAGGGCGGCCGTAACGCTGCTCTCGCCTCACCGACTGCCCAGAAGGGAGAAAGGGGCTCCCGCGGGGCCCTCGCCCGCCCCAGCACGGCGGTGCCATCCCTCCTCCTCCTCCAACGGGCACAGCAGTGGCAGCGTGAGGCTGTCGGACAGGGCTGTTCTGTACAGATCCTTTTCTAAGAACCTTTTAACTCAAAGCAATGTCCTACCTGACAGGAAAGAAGTCCCAGAGCTGAAGAGACGCGTGAAAAGCGAGCACAGTTTAAGCAGTAATCATTCATCCTCCTTATACAGGTGCCTGCTGGCTGCAGGGAAGCACGCGGTCTCTCCTCGTCCTTGCCGGAGGCTGGCTGCCCACCGTGGCACTGCCTCCAGAGCCGAACGCAAGGAGGGCAGGACTGGAGGTAACCAGGACACTTCTGCATCGGGGAAAAACTGTCCCAGGAGCGATTTCTCTCTTGCCATTTAAGCAAGGCCAAGGAAAGGAGCAGTTTGGAACTCCTTCTGCCTAGGCTTCCCATCGCAGAGCCACCTAAAAGCCTCTGCCCCCTGCGGAGACAGCCAGCAGCAGCCGTGGAGGCTGACAGCTCCCCATCTCCGCAGCCCTTGGAGCTGCCGATTTGCACCGTGGACCGGGCCCTCCGCGTGCAGAAGCCAAATTCCCACAAATCCACGCCTGTGAGCTTACGGGCACTGCCCTGCGCCTGTGCAGCGGGGGCTACCTCAGGTTAGAACAAGCTATTCCCCTCAAAGCACAAGCTCCCAAGAAAACAGAGCCGCATTTCGTATTCCTAGAGCTCGGCAAGCCCTGGTGGGGCAGGGGGCGGGGAGCGCGGCTTACGGGCTGCTCTGCCGCACGCCGGGTAGATCCCAGGAAGCGGCTGCACCGCAGGAAGGCTGCGCCTCACGAGGGAAGCCGAGCCGTTCACGGCCCTGCTCCCTAACAACATCCTCACCGCTGCTTTCTGTTTGGGCCGACTCCGCTTTACACACGGGCGAGGAGGGAGCGACGAGCCATGGGAAAGCTGGAGGCAAAGGCCGGGCCTCGGTTTAGAAAGGAAGACTGGTTGCAACTGGAAGGGCCAGTTTATTAGAGAAACCTCACACCGCAGGGAATTCACAACACAGTGGAGAGGGTCCGGGCCCGCTGAGGGGAAATCTTCTGCAGCAGCACGGGTCTACGTCCCGCAGCTCCAAGCCCGGCAGGTGCCCCGAGGGGAAGGGTTAACGGTAACACAGCTTACGGTTACAAGCAGCCTGAGAGCCAGTGCTAAAGTTCCAACAAAAAAAAAAGCCTCCCCGTTAGACAACGGTTAAAACGAAAAGGGTTTAAAATGTTTAAAAGCTCCGTGTTCCTGGCTGCAGCACGACGGGGAGGCAAAGGTCTACAACACACGCAGTTCTCCGGGGGTGTCGGCACTCGAGCTGCTCTACCAGTGAAGGCCGGACGGGGGGGGTCTTCTCGTCTTTGTTGCTTTCCAGAGAAAAGGGCGGGATTCGGACGTCAAAGTGGGAGCCATCAGGCCTCTCAAATCGAAAAGTACCCCTGCAAAACAACGGCAGAGATCACGCTGAGGCCAGGGAAAACGCAGCCAGTCATCAGCAGCTAGGAGGTAAGAAACGAGCTCATCCGTATCCTGCAGAGGGACTCTGGGGCTGCACTTGCAAGGTCGGTTCAGCAGCGGGTACATCTCTGCCAAGATGACTCATTTATTGGAAGACTCCCGGGCAGTTTACATCACATCCCTACTACACTTCTCCTGAATAAAGATGTCGGGATCGGATTCTCCGGGAGGTAAGCGCACTCCAAGCATCTGCAGCAGTGTTTACCTCACACCCATCCCACGGGAGACAGAACCAAGGGAGCTATTTTCACAGCCTGGTTACAAATAACTTCAGACGCGTATTTCTTGGCAGGAGCTCCACTAGTCGCCTGTGCTAACACGAAATCTCATCGCAGATGCGATCTGCAACAGCTTCTGCTTTGCATTTCAGAAAAGGGCCCTGAAGAACTGAATCTGGCTGTCCCTGAACGTACGAGGGATTTGCCACGGCCCGGGAAGCAGCCCCACTGCCCTGAAACGCAGACCCCCGTGCTGCAGAGCACGGGCAAGAGGGCTGCGGAGAGTGACAGGTCTCACGTCACAGAAAGCACACAACAGGACTTGAAGCTGAGCGGCTTCTGAACTTGAGAACCTTCATCTCCTTCCCTTCAGGGTACACGCAGAGAGAGGGGGCAAAAAGTCAAAACACCGCATCTATTTCTGTTCCCCAGGACATACATCCAGGGGATTCGAAATGCGTCAAACGCGGGCGTATCTGGGAGACAGAAAGCTGCTCTCACGTTTTTCCCAACTCAGAGGCAGTTCCAAGGCAGCCTAACATCTGAAACAGCTTTACTGAAAGCCACAGAGACCTGTCGCACAGCGGGCAAGAGGTGGCTGCGCATTTCTTCTTCGCAGAGACAACACTGAACGTGCTAACCCAGTTGAAATGTGAAACGAGGAAATTGCTTGAACCCCACAGCACAGCAGGAAAACAAACACCTCCGGCTGAGCACTTCTCTAACCCCACACACTAATTCTGTGTGGACACAGAACTGCACGGCTCCACTCCGGGACGGAATCAAAGCCCGGCAAAAGGGCAGTCCTCTGCAGAGGGGAGGAATCCCCGCGCACACCTCTGCTGCCTCGGGAAAGGCCAGCACGAAGCTCGTCCCTTGCAGCAAAGACTGAAAGGGGTAGAAACTGACAGCAGCTGAAGATGGAGAATTGCTTCATGGCTTTTCAGTCCCATCCAGCACAGAGCAGGGGAGGAGGAGGAGGAGGAGTTAACCTGGAGCCTCTCTCGGTGCAGAGAATCAAGGCATCTTACCACTAGCTGGGATTACTACTGCCAAGAAGCTGCTCGCACAAAGCCCCCTTTTAATTACCAGATGCGTCCCATCCAGTCCGTTTCCACCCACCTTTAAGCCACGACTCCAGACTGCAAAGTCTGCACCGCAGCTCAGCGCTGTGGGGTCCTACCTCTAAACCGCTACCGCAGTAACGAGTGCTTCTTACCACATGTGACCGCTGGATGCCTGCAGGGAGACGTGACTGCTGTACTGAAACGCTGGCTGTTCTTTGGATAAAACTGGCTCCTGAGAAGACAAGAAGAGACCGCTCCACATCAGCCACGCCTCTTAAGATTCTTCCGCAGATGGGCATCGACAGGAAATTTACAGAGTGGGAAGAGAGAATCACAGCCTTCACCCCGGCGTTTGGCACCAGCTCCTCGTTTCTGCTTAGCATCTAAGCATCGCTGCCAACTACACGGCAAACACCTCGCCCGGTGAGCGGCACCACAATCACAAATTATTCCACCTTCCCCTTTATCACCATTTAGGAGCATTCTGTAATGCTCACCGTGAAGTTTCAGCTCACACACACTAACACCAGATGAAAAGCTGATGTGATTTTTTTCTCACTGCCTGTTTTCTGTTCCATGTTTCTTTTGCCCGCTAAGAAATCTATTGGCAAACCAATCCAAGCGAGAGGACTCCAGCAAAAAGCTGCACGTCCCAAAAGAAGCTGCACAGTACCTACCCTTCCCACAACGCCACGGCCTCGGACTGTTTCTAAGGTGCCTGACAAGCTAAATATCCTCCAGTGCCGTTCTCGGAGCTGTACCACTTCGCTGTCAAGGTTCTCCAAGCGAATACAGTAGCGCCACTGGACGGAAGAAAAAGAGTTATTAACAACGAGAATCAGTTGCAAACAGTTGATAACCCATGGCCGATACTGGGAAACAGTTGCCAGGCAAGGGCGACTCTCCCTCAGAGCTTATCACACCGCAACGATGCCACAGCAAATAATCTCCTTCCCTTTAGCTGCTTCGCAAAACAAAAGGCACTTACCCAGTAGACATGGGAATTCTGGGCTTCCTGTCAAGAGAAACAAAAGACTTTAGCAGCTGCCCTTCAACGCTCAGCGCCAAAACCTCTTCAGCTGTCAGCACAGCGCAAGCACGGCGGCTCTCGCTCCGCGCCAGGTTGACGCAGGCAACTCACATGAGCACAGAGACAGCTGCTCTCCCAAGCGGCCCAGCAGTTACCGCCTGGCACCGGCTCTGCTCTAGACATGGAATCGTGAGGTGGGAGGTTTGCAGGGATCTCATGACTAGGGAGGGTTGATCTCCATGTTAATTACGCACTTTCTACAGAGCTACAAGCACCCGTTTCCTTGCTTTCAGGCACCCGTTTTTCCGACGAGGTTAGGACAAACATCAGTTGGGCTCCACGGCAGCTGCAGTGCCACACCAGAGCCTTCACCCGTCACAGCGCAGGCTCACAGCAGCTGCACCCCTCGGGGCTCAGAACTCAAACTGCTGCTGTAATTCCCAGCCCTCCCGCTCAGAAGCCTATCGGAGCCTTATTATTTTGGGCCGACCACACGAAGATGCCACGCTCTCAAGTGCGTGTGGTTATCAGCTAAATCCAGAGTCTTTAGCCAAACGTTTTTACCCGCATCAGAGCCGGGGAACGGGTCAACACCCACAGACCTCACGGCCGGGCAGGGGAATGGGCCTGCTCTCTGGGCAGCCGGCCTTGGTGCCACCTTACGCACACGCCCGGCTGCAACTGAGGCAGGACAGGAGCAGTTTAAAAGTCTTCCTAAATATCTTGCTAACAGTACTCTGCAGAGAAGCCCACGGGATTCCCCATCCTACAAATAACAAGAGAAAGCCCGTCTGCAGGAGCTGTTCTCCAAACCACGATGACAAATATTTTCACCTTCATACCTCTGCCGGACGTAACGACAACGAAGTGACAGCTGGGATTAAAAAGGACTTCCTCCAGTAAGCAGAAGGTACCTTCAGCGACTAAACTGCCCACGTTAACCAGCTCACAGGACTAAGGCAGCGAGATGCAACACACACCTACCCTCATGCCCATATAGAAAGGGATGACCGTGACTCGGATGTTCTCTGTGGTTTCTCGGTGCACATCGGAGAGCTCCAGCCAGGGGTGGTTCTTTTCCTGCCACGCACACAGCGTATCCCTTGCTACAAAAGGTGGGACTGTGGGGAGGGAAAGAGGGGAGCTCACAAGCATGTTGTAGCTGGGGTGCCCCCGCATCCCCAAGCAGCTGCTTTCACAGCTACAATTACTTAAAGGAGGCTTTACTGTAACAAAACCCAAACCAGACCACGATTTTCACACTGTATCCGAGACAACGGCCTCAGGATGGTTGTCACAGAACACCCCAAGCACCCGGCTGGCGCCGTGTGTTTACCTCCGAGGAGGAATTACCTTTTGTTTGGTCGTACATGAGAAACCTCTCGAAGAGCTCATGCTGGATGGGCACTTGATCGGTGGAGCTGTAGGGAAGGATATCTTCATGGCTTACGTAGTCTAAACCTGGAAAAGAAACCCCAAAAGCAGTTGAACTTCCAGCAACGTCAAAAGCAGCTCAGAAGGCCCTGACAGAGAAACAGGTCACGCTACTGAGAAGATGATAAAAGGACTAAAAGCACGGACGGGTCCTACTACAGGAATGCCCTGAGTGCACTGCTGCTTCACTGGTAGGAGTAAACCGTTCAAGACTGTTTTGAGCTCCCATCACGACAACCCACGTCTCCACAGAGGTTCGAGGCACACCGTACCCACCTGGTATGGCATAGAGGGCTCTGCTGTCATCGTGATTTGCCAGGAACGTCACTGCTTCTGTCTGTGATCTCTGAGACTGAAAACAAGAGAGGCTTGAGTCTTTCAGAACAGGCTGTCGCATGTCAGTTTCCACTTCTGCTTCAGTTTACTCTTCTTTGTACAGGCCTAACATTTGGTTTACAATTCACCTCAGAACATTTCCACTTTTCAGTTCCTCTGGACTAATTCTTCTCTCAGACAAGTGGAAAACGTTGTCAGTGCTGCAACCCGCATCTGTAATTACTTACATGCAGCAGGAAAGGAATGCCAACAGGGTGAGGAAGTGAGGTTGGAAAGGGTAAACATTATCCAGAAAACAGTCACATGACATTCCAGGATATTTTTCTCAGGGAAATTACGACTTGAAAAACACATTTGTCCTACAACAGTCCCAGGACAAAGACCCAAGCTAGCCAGCACAACCACTTAGATCCACGGCCAGCGATAGACAAGCATTTGCATCAGGAGATAGCCGAGTTTCAAAACCAAGATGCCATTCGTTACTTACTATATGTGGACAATCCCGGGCATCTATTAGCACCTGGTAGTAAGTATGCGTCTTGCCCTTGACCTCTTTGGAACCATGGCCTGCCGCGTTCTCACTCCTGAACAGAAAAGCAGAGCACTGAGCACGAGCACAGCCACGAACCGCTGCTTCAGCTGGGACTTGGAACGGGAGGGAGCTCACTTTAAGCCTTTAACAGGACCAAGCACATTCACAAAGAACAACTCCTGAAAGTGCATTTCACAGGCCGTAATCCTTCAGCTGCATCCAAATTAAACTCACCCATACAACGCTAGATGAGCTGAGATGACAACCAGTGGTGTTTCTCCCAAGCACATCTCTTTTCAGACAACTCAGAAGTTCTTTCTGCTCAGCCCGGAGTCCTGCCCGGGGCAGGTATTTCTACTGCCCTCATTCTCTGTCTGCTCACTTCTCGTCCCCTTCCAAGCCCAGACTCACACTCACTAGCACGCCTCCAAAACAAGCCAGGGGAAAACAAATTGAAGAGAGCAGAGAAGTGAAGAGCGACTCAACCAACAGAAGGATGAACTTGGCCAAGGGGGTTGGAACTGGACGGTGGGGGGGGGAAGGCAGCTGGCAAATCCAACTCACTGGCAACCAACGAAGGAAGCAGCCCGTAATTTTAACGCAGGAGCAAGTTAAACTACACAATGCAAAATTAGGTTTTGCTTTATTAAAAAAAAAACAGGATTTTTCCCCCTCCCTCTCACGCACACACTCTTCCTTCATGCTTCTGTCCAGTCTCCAACAGAAAATGAAGGCAGTGTCCCTGAGCACCTCTCCTCCAGTTCATCTTCACACCAAACAGAACCGCCCCGCAGGAAACTTGCTAGGAAAGGTAAACGTAGCAGCATAATAGCAAATAACCGTGAAAGAATCCTTACTTTTCTGTAACTGGAGAAGCAACATCTCGATCGTAGAGCCTGGCTTGCCAGGGAAACAGAACTATTCCTCGATAGCCAAACACGCTGTGAAGAAAGAGCTGAAAGGAAGAAATAATTGCATTTGAATACACAGCTGGCTTCAGACAGCTTAGATACAGCAGGAAACATGAGCCCCAAAGCCCCTTTTCTGAAAACATCTACGGAAAATAAAAATCTCTTAACTGATCTACGAAGCAGAAACAAAGAGGGAACATAAACAGCTCGGGACACACAAATTCACGTCACCTCGATCCCATAAAACTGAACGGCTAGCCAGTAATGAAGTACTGGAACATCCCAAGTGCAGGAAGGCGAGCGGGACAGAAGGGACTGCTCAGGGCCACACAGAGCTGCGAGTCGCACACGCAGCAATGACAAGCTTAGCTGTTGTGTCTCAGATCCAGCAATTGGTTCTTTTGCTGCTAAGTGGAGAAAATGCTTAGATAAAACCTGCCGAGCAAATATCCCTGCACTAACAGCTGGGTCGTGTTACAGATCCTTATCAACTTGCTATTGTCAGATGGCCACAAACTGCAGACACAGCAGAGACGAGGCACGCTGATCTGTGAGATCTCTGGCCTTCTACCACTACGCTGCAGGTCCCGCAGCTGCCCGAGGGCTGTGGAGGGAGCCTGGAGGGTCAGCTCCGCTCCCCAGGAGCACTCACCTGGCCCGTCTCGTATTTGCCATGCTGCTTCGGTGCCTCGAACACCCCCACTGTCTCCAGCACTTTGCCCTCGGGACGATTCCTAGGAGCAGAGAGGCGGCTTGTCCCCAGCACTGTGCCCCCAAGACCCTCCTAGATCCCCCCTTTCTCACCTTCACCCCCCAGACACTGCCAGAACCCCCCCCTTTCTCACCTTACCCCTGCTCCAAGCCTCCTCTCTCCCGCCTTGCTCCCACCCAGTCCCCCTAAAACCCCTCCTTTCCCACCTCACCCCCACCCAACCCACCCCCAGATCTCCCCATATCGCTTCTCTCTCACCTCGCCTCCCCCCAGACCCCCTAAAACCCCTCCTTTCCCACCTCACCCCTCCAAGACCCCCACCTCACCTCCCCAGCCCCCCTCAGCCACCCCCAAAGCACCCCCCATCTACTCCAGGCCCACCTCCCACATTGACCCAGCACCCCAAAACCCCGTCAGCATCCCCCCAAGCCCCCTCAGCACCCCTCAAACGCCCTCACAGCCCCCCAGCACCCCCTAACCCCCCTCACAACCCCCCCAATCTCCCTCAGCACCCCCAAAACCCCTCACAGCCCCCTCAGCTCTCCCTCACCCTCCTCAGCAACCCCAAAACCCCCTCACACCCCCCTCAGCGCCCTCCAAACCCCTCAGCACCCTCGAAGCCCCCTCAGCACTTCCGAAACCCCCCCCAGCACCACCCGAAGCCCCCTCACCCTCGAAGCCCCCTCAGCACCCTCGAAGCCCCCTCAGCACCCCCGAAACCCCCCCAACACCCCCCCAAACCCCCTCAGCACCCC
>NC_048911.1:6407371-6513226 GCF_011077185.1 Oxyura jamaicensis
CCCCCCCCCCCCCCCCGTCGCCTAGGTGACGGAGGCCGCGCGCAAAATGGCGGCCGCCGTCAGGGCCGGGCCGCGCCTGAGGAGAGCGGTGGAGGGAGAGGAGCTGGCCGGGCTCCCCGCCGCGCTCCGGGACGAGCTGCGGGACGCGCTGTCCTCGAAGGATGCCCTGGTGCCCTTTAGCTTGCTGAGGAGGCTGCACGGAGGGCTGCGGGAGGCTGGTAGGCTGCGCCGGGCCTGCACGGCCAGGCCGCGCCGCCGTTAATTGCCGTTAACGGCCGTTAACGGCCCCCGTTGTTCCCTCCCCGCCCCCCCGCAGGGTCGCCGCTGTTCCTGTACCAGCTCCTGGAAGGCAGCGAGATCGCCGTGCCCGAGGTGCCGGTGCAGCCGCGGGTAGGTGAGGGCCGGCGGCGGGCTGGGAGCTTCCCCCTCCCGCGGCCCTGACGGGAGCCGTGCTCTGCCCCCAGAACCCCGAGCTGGTGGCGCGGCTGGAGAGGATCAAGGCCAGGCTGGCCAACGAGGAGTACCGGCGGATGACCCGCAATGTCACCGGCCAGGTGAGGGGCACAGACAAGGCTGGTTCCCCCCTCCCCCCCCCCCCCCGTGCACCCTGAGAGGTCTGACCCCTCCTGCATTGCCCTCGATGCTCCTGAGGCAAAAACCAAAGGGCCAGGAGAAAGAAAATCCACCCGTCCTGAAGGCAAAAACCCACCCTGTGCTACCCACCAGTCTGTCTTCAAGGTGGTACTAGCAAGAAGAACAGGAGAAGTTTCTTAGCGTTCCAAATCTACGATGCTCACACGCGCGTCCGTGCGTTACCGACTGCCCCACCGTGATTCATCCTCAAAAGCAGGGCCAAAAGCATCCCGACGGCCAAAAGCCATCCCACGGCCAAATACATTTTCCTTACAGAACGGGTGCAGTGCAGAGGGGAGGGGGGGCAGGGACCCAAGGAGCGCAGGCGGTGAATACCTGGGGGCAGCAGGTGCGGTGCTGAGGCCCAGAGGGGCAGGACGGGGTTATGGGGAGAGTGGAATAGAAGACACGGACTTTTTGGAGCAGCTCATCTTGCCAAAAGATGCCAGGTTTTGATCTGGGAGAACGAGCATCTTCGGTCAATTTTTTTTACTGTGAGCATTTGTGCTGCCAAATCCCTGTGGAGGGCCCCGCGGGAGCTTCCCAGACTTCTGAGAGGGTCTTAGGGCCAGGGCAGGGTATTGGTGCTGCTTTTATTCTGCACTTAGCGTTAAAATACGTGGGAACGCGACTTGTTTTAATCCCTTCTCTTAGGACATGAGCCGAGGAGGGACGCTAGCTGACTTTGGGAGGCAAGGTGAGTGGCTGACACCTGGCAGCGCGTACCGAGAGGCGGAGGAGTCGGTCAGGAAGCGTCGCGTCGCCAGTAGTCGGCCTCAGCGGCCGTTCCCTGTCTGAGCGACGGCATCTCACCGGGAGTTAATGCGCAGAAGTGTTCCTCAAGTAAAAGAGCAGCCTCTGGGGGGCATGGAGCACGTGAACTCTCCAACCTTCCTGTGGCCCGGCGGAGGCAGTCGCAGGCAGATTCAGTCAGCGGTCTTACAGCTCGCCCTGTTCCCCCAGCCTTACCTAAACGCGATCCTCTCGTCCCTTCTCTCCAGTTCGCTCCGCGAAAGCCGTGGTCATCACCGTCTTCAACTTCATCGTCACCGTGGTGGCCGCGTTTGCCTGCACGTACCTGGGCAGCCAGTACGTCTTCGCGGAGACCGCGGCGGTGAGTGGGCCTGCTCGGGGAGCGCTCTGCGCCGCCGGGCAGGAGCAGCAAACGCTCCCCGGCGCCGAGCGGCGGCTTCACCGCGCGCACACGCTCACTTTGCTCTCTTTGTGTGTCCTCAGCGCGTCCTCTCGGCGGTAATCGTGGCCTCGGTGGTTGGCTTGGCGGAGCTCTATGTCATGGTGCGCACCCTGGAAGGGGACCTCGGGAAGCTGTAACCGCGCGCGTCCCCCCGAAGTGTGTGGTCCTCGCGCTGGAGGCTTTGGCCCACCCCAGGAGGCGTTTGTGTGGGGGAGGCTTATCTCTGCGTTGGCGTCTGGTGGACCTCGCTTCCCGCTCCTCAACGCTCCTGAAATGAATCGGGGATTCAAAAATCCTACAGCTGCGGAGCAGAAGAGGGAACGGCTGGGGACTTTTCCCGCCCCACCGCAGAGGAGCGTGAGCTGGTGCTGTGCCACCTCTGTGAAGCCGCTGTGCTCTCGTTCTGGGAATAAATCACGGTGTGTTTGCCTTCCTCGCTGACCTGGCACCTCAAAGCCACCGCAGCCAGGCACAACCCTTCCCTCTCCCTCTGCACCCCGCATCGTGCTCCATCTCCTGCAGGAAGCCACGCCCACGCTTTGCCTGTCCTCCCTGCTCCCACCCGGTCCCCCGCACGCCTTAAGGAGCGCGTTACTCACTCGTTACTCACTCGTTACTCACTCGTGACCGGCCTGGCAGCGCCTGCCCCTGCCCACGTTTGGTGATGGGTGTTCTGCCCCTCCACGGAGATCTGTTCGAGATAACAGCCTCTTGTGTGGCGGCGTGGGGTTGTCCCCCAGCTTGGCCTTGTCCCCAGGAGCTCAGCAGACAGGCGTCCCCTCCACGGAGCTCCTCACCCGGGGAGAGGGTCGCACCGGGGGGCTGCCACGTCCGACCCGTGGTCCTGCGACCGGAGGTGCCAAAAGGAGCCTGCAGCCCCCGGGGGGGGGGGAAGCAGAGCAGCACCGTGCCCCGTGGATTGGCATCGGGGTAGCGAGGGGTCCCTGCTCTGTGCCTGACCCTCCAAAAGACGCCCAACTTGCGTGGACATGGAGGGAAAACAGCCCCCAGAGGAGCCCGGGGGCTTCTCCGGTGCCGCTGAGCACCCAGCGGATCCCACCGGGTGCCCCCAGGAGGGCCCTGCAGTGAGGAGGGGGCACGGCTGGACCCCGGGGACGCAGACACCTGCCGGGTGGGCGCCGCGCCAGGGCGGGACACGGTGATTAATGCTCTGATGGCAGCTAAGCCCCTCCGCGACCACGCTTTAATATCCGATACGGGGAAATCTGCCGGCACCTGCGAACGTGCCTGCGGATTAGGGGCGGCCGCGCCACGATCATCTGCGGATACGGCCTCAGATTAAGGTATTTCTCCAAAAGATTAGTCGGTATTAGGGGGGGGGGCTGGCCCCGCCACGGCCTCACCGGCATTTAGGATATTGGATGGCGTCGCAGGGACCGCGGGGCCCGGCGCTAATTCCGCACCCTGATGAAATCGGGGCCGTAAACCCTGGTGCCGCCCCGCCGTGGCTACTGCTCGCCCAGGTTGGTGATGGCCGCGCTGTAGATGAGGTCGGAGATGGAACCCAGCGAGGTGGGGAGGCCCCGAGCGGGGCTGTGGGGCGCTGGCAGCGCGGGGACGGTGCCGTCGGGGGGCACCACGGGCAGATCCCGCTCCCCAGGCGGCGGCGACGACGGCGGCGGCTCCGGTTTGGCGCTGCGGATCCTGCGGGCACGGCGGTTCTGGAACCAGACCTGGGGGAGGCAACGAGACACCGGGAGGGATGGAGGGAGGTTGGGGACGTCCTGCCGGGGGGGGGGGGGGGGGCCCCCGCCCCGGGGGGGGGGCCCCCCCCCCCCCCCCCGGGCCTGGCCCCCGGGGGGGGGGGGGGGGGGGCGGGACCGCCCCGAGCGGGCGGTGCTCACCGCCCCCGACCCCCACCCCCCCACCCCCCCAGCTCCCCTCCCCGGTTCTCTCCCGGTGGCTCCCGGGGATGCTTCCCCGGTGGGTGCCCCCCGACGGCAGCACCCCGCGGGGCTCGGGGACCGTGCCCCCAGCACCTGCAGCCCCAGGAACCCCCCCCAGCTCCCAGCACTGCCCCCCCCGAGGGCTCCCCCCCCCCAGAGGAACCCAAGCCAAAGAGGGGGCTCAGGGGTCCGCTGCCAGCATGCTGGAGAACCCAAATGACACTGGGGTCCCCTTGTGCCCCCTCCCCAGGGACGAGGTGACTCCGTGCAGCTCCCACCGCCTGCCCCCAGCCTCATTCCATCCCCCCCCCCCCCCGTGTCACCACGGCTCTCCCGCGGGGTTGGCACGGGTCAATGTTTAACCGAGCGGTGGTACCAGTTGTGCGGGGCGGCCCGGGGCCGGCTGGCTCCCAGCGGGGCCAAGCGGGTGCTGCCGCCGCCGCCGCCCTGAGCGAGGGCTGTGGGGGGCAAATGGAGGCAGAGGGCGAGCGGGGCTGGGAGCCCCAACAGGACACAAGGCCCAGGACGCTCCCACGGGGCCAGCAGCGACCGTAAGTCCACGGGAGACGGAGGGGACCGAAGCCACCCTGCCCTGCAGCGGCCAGGGCCTGAGCAGCCAACGTGGCCGCCTGGGTGGCCGGGGGGGGGGGGGGGGGCGGCCCCCCAACGCTGGGGTGGGGGGACAGGGGTGTCCCCGCATGGGGCGGGGGGGGGGGGGGGGGGGGGGGGGGGGTGGCCCCCCAACCCCGCTGGGGTGGGGGGACAGGGGTGTCCCTGCATGGGGACGTGGGGGACGCTGCACCCTGTCCCCTGCCAGGCGCTGGGGTGCAGCGGGGACAGGAGGAAAGCGTGAGCACGGCGTGGCTGTGGGTCTCTCTCCCTGGGGTGCCCCCCCCGTGGGGACGCCCACCTCCCCGCCGCCCCCTGTTCCCCCGAGGAGCCCCGGAGCGGAGCAGGAGGGACCCGTGGCCGGCAAAGAAACGCGCCTGAGGGTGGTGCTGAGGTAAGGGGACATGGTAGGCGTGGGGACATGGCAGGGACCGGACGCAGCATCAGCCTCACCTTGTCTAGGGGCTCCCCGGGGTCCCCAGGCGGTGACACCCCTGTGTCCCCCCACGCCCCCTGGTTAGGGTCCGGCCGCTGACCTGCACGGAGACGCGCCGAGGTGACCGGCGGGTGGTGCACAGCCTGGGCGACGGCACCGTCCACGTAAGTGTCACCTCCCCAAGGGGGCCGGGGGCCGTGGTCCCCCCCAGGAACCACCACCGCCACCGTCCCCAGGTGAGCGCGGCCAGGCACGACGCCACCTTCGGGTTCAGCGCCGTCTTCGACGCGGGCTCCTCGCAGGAGGCCGTCTTCGAGGGCAGCGGCATGAGGCAGCTGGTGGAGCTGGCGATAGACGGGTGAGCCCCCCCCGGGAGCCCCCCATCCCCGCATCTCCACTGCACGGGAGCCCTGCAGGCCTCACCGGGAGGTCTGCATTGCCGGGACGGAGCCGGGAGGTGGCATCTCTACACCGCAGCCCCGGGGCCGTGCCTGAGGCTCGGCTTCCTTCCCCAGCTTCTCCTGCACCGTCTTCGCCTTCGGCCAGACGGGCTCGGGGAAGACCTACACCCTGATGGGGCCTCTGGGGCAGGTACAGCACCGGCCCCGGTGGCAGGATGGGCTCCTCACGCCCCGTGGTGGGAGCGGGCAGGAGGTGAGGACGTGCCGTGACCGCTCGGTCTCTGCAGAGCGAGGCCCAGCCGGCGGCCCCGGCGCTGCTGGGGCTGATGCAGAGATCCTTCGCCTGCCTCCTGGAGCACAGCCGGAGCCACGGCCCCGGCCTGGCGCTCAGTGCCTCCTACCTGGAGATCTACAACGAGCAGGTAAGCGCTCACCCTGCCCCGCTGCCACCCCGTGCCCCGTCCCCGCTGCCTCCCCTCCGCTGTCATCCCCCCCCCAGGTCAGGGACCTGCTGAGCCCGGGGCCGCCGTGCGCCCTTCCCCTGCGCTGGAGCAAAACCCGCGGCTTCTACGCCGAGAACCAGCTCAGCGTGGACTTCGAGAGCCTGGAGGCCATCGTCGACCTGCTCCTGCAAGGTGCCGGGGCTGGGGCCACGTGGGGCAACGTTCGGGAGGTGCTGGGCCCAGCGGTGGCGGTGCTGGGCACGTGCCCCCCCCCCTCCCTGCAGCTCTCCATCCCGGCAGGTTCCCGGAGGCGCCGGACCTCCGCGCACGCCCTCAACAGGCACTCGAGCCGCAGCCACGCTCTCCTGACCATCCACGTCCGCAGCCGAGCCGTGAGCGCACATCCTGCTCCGGGCACACGGGGCGGGGGGGAGGACTGGGGGGGGGGGTCCTGGCTCTCTGGCTGCCTCCTCCTCCCCGAGGATGTTTTGGTGGGGCTGGGCACTGCAGTGGGCAGCGGGGAAGGGGCAGGAGGGACGCAGGAGCAGAGCGTGACCCCGCAGTGTGTGTCGCCCCCCCCCACCTCCAGCCCAGCACCAGCCCCAGCAAGCAGGGCACGCTGTGCTTCGTGGACCTGGCCGGCAGCGAGCGGGTGAAGGACACGGGCTCCACCGGGGAGCTCTGCGTGGAGGCCAACAACATCAACCGCAGCCTGCTGGCGCTGGGTAAGAGCTGGGGACCCCTCCTCCAGCAGCTGCCGGACCCCGACACAGCTCCCGACGCACGTTTTGTGGCTCGTCCTCCCGCAGGACACTGCATCTCCCTGCTGGCCAAGCCCCAAGGGAGGCGGACGCACATCCCCTACCGGGACAGCAAGCTCACCCGGCTGCTGGCCCGCTCGCTGGGCGGCTGGGGCGTCACGCTGATGGTACGTGCATGGAAGAGGCTGGGCATTGGGGTTTGGGGGTGCACGGAGCCGCCGGGGTCTTGTCCCACGGCGGGGAAGGCTGGACGGGGATGGGGATGGCCCTGGCTGGAGGCTCACCTGCGGCTCCTCCTCGTCTGCAGGTCGCCTGCATCTCCCCATCCTCACGCTGCCTCTCGGAGACGCTGAACACGCTGCACTACGCCAGCCGGGCCCGCAGGGTCACCGCCAGACCCGTGGCCAACAGGGTAGGGCTGTGAGCAGGGGCAGGATGCTTGGCCCCGCTGCCGGGGACCCTCCCCGAGCCACCCCCTCGTGCTCCCAGGTCCCCCGGGAGAAGCTGCTGCAAACCTTGGAGGAAGAGATCCGGGCCCTGCAGCTGGAGAACCTCTCCCTGCGCCAGCAGCTCTGCCTGCCCACGGTGCCGACGAGGAGCGGGGAGGTGCTGGGGACCCCCACGAGGCCGGGGGCACAGCCGGGCTGGGGGGGGCAGGTACGGCCCCGTGGGGCCACATCACTCCCCACACGATGGGCAGCTCCTGTCGGAGGGAGCCCCAGCCTGGCCCAGCCTCTACGGCCTCCTGCGGGACTTTGTGGTGGAGAACGAGCAGCTCAGGTACGGGGGGGGGTCCCGTTGGCACATGCAGGACCCACAAACAGGGGCTCCAGGAGCCGGAGGGGCAGCCAGAGCCCCCCAGCCGGGCAGCACTCGGTGCCTGCCTCTCCCAGGGACGTGCATGTTTGCCTCAGGGAGGCTCTGGAGGCAGGGCTCGGAGGCTGGCTGGAGGCTGCCCATGCCCTGCCCTGCTCCCTCACTGCTCCCCAGGCAGCCCCACATGTCCCCAGACCCCGGCGGTGACGTCCCATCCTGCAGAGCCCCCCCGCAGCTCCTGCGGCAGCCAGGTCCCTCTCCGGAGCACCCACGTCCCACTCGGCCACCCCACGCAGCTCCGGCAGCCCCACGCGACGTCCGCCTCCGGGCGCCAGCTGCCGGTGAGCGCGGGGACCCCGGGCACCCCGTGTGGACACAGGGTGAGGCCGCCCAAACACCCTCTGCCCTCTCCCTCTTGCAGAAACTGCCTCCTGCCTCCGGTTGCCCCCAGTGCTGCCCCGGTCTGCCCAATGCCATCGTGCCCCAGGTACATTTTGTGTCCCTTCCGAGGGGGCAGGCGGGGCGCAGCGGCACCCTGACAGCTCCGCTGGGCCCCCAGGCGCTGCCGGGGCTCCCCGTGCCGCAGCCGGTCCCCGTTGGCATCCCGCTGCCCGGCCAGGAGGACACGGCTCTGCCCGGCTCCCGGCCACACCAGGGAAAGCGGTGAGAGATGGGGATGGGGCCGACCCCAGGGCATCATCTCGGGAAAGCCCCGGGGACGTGGGGAGGTGGTAAGCTGGAGTTCTGCTCACGGCAGGAGCCGGGGAAGGAGCAGGAGCTCGTCTCGGCGGCACCTGGTGCCACGGGCGAGGCGGGAGCCACCAGGACTCGAGCGTTGGCCCAGCCCCGAGAGAAAGGTTGTGCCTTCGGCCCCGCCGTGGCCAGGCCCAGGTCTGCTGGAGCCTGAAGGTGAGCGGGGTGGGACGGGCAGTGCCTCGGGGTCTGGCACCTTCCCCGGGGGACTGCGGGCCTGATCCTGGGGTGCTGGAGACCTGACCCAGCTGGCTCCCGGCTGCCAGCCGCCGGAGCCGTCCCTGTGCCGCAGTGGGAAGAGGCCCTGGCCTGGCTGGCGGAGCAGATCTGAGCCACCACAGCCGCACCAGAGCTGGGACCAGCGGAGGGGACCCTGCACCCCGTAACCAGCCCCAGCCTGGCCACAGCTGGGGGCGCAACCACCGCCCCCCGGGGCACACCAGACCACAAGGCCCCCGCGGCCCACGGGTGGCCAATCTCACCCTGACGGACAGACAGGCAGGCAGGCAGACCGACCCTCCAGCCTGCACGGCGCTCACGGTTTATTTCGGTCTAGCTACGGGCCGTGGTGCTGAGCCCCCTTCAGGTGCTCTCCTCCCCGGGCTGCGGGCAGTCCAGCCAGTACTGGGCGATGGAGCGCGGGTAGCGGGGCTGCACCAGGTCCACGCGCTTGGTGCGCAGGTTGACGCGGTAGTATTTGTCTGGGGGGGGCAAACGGGGGGCTGTCAGCGTGGCTTTGGGGTCGCTACCAGCCCTCGCCGCCAGCCCCACGGCGTCCCCGGAGCTCGGGGATGGCGCAGAGCCAGAGGAGCCCCCCCCCCCCCCCCCCAAACTCACCCCCGACGAAGAAGTAGACGCTCTGCAGGGTCTCGCACTGGGATCCCGACAGCCAGTCGCTTTCGGCGTCCGTGGAGTCGGAGTCGTTCTGCAGCCAGCTCCAGAACCCCAGGTTCAGCGACCGTTGGTTCTTGTACCTCTTGCGCTGGCGGCGGGACTTCCTCCGGCGGGGCTGCTGCGACGCCACGTAGATCCTGCCGGCCATGGCAGCGTCCAGCCGGCTGGGGACCCCCCGCCAGTCTCTGCTGATGTACCGCGGGCCGCTCGCCCCGACTGGCAGGGAGGCAGAGGGAGAGTTAGGGGGGAGAAGAGACCGTGCAGGAGCCAGCGTCTGCCCCACAGACGGTCCCCAGAGCCTGTCCCGTGGCATAAAGGTGCTCCGAAGGGTCCCCACCCGGATGGGATGTGTGATGGGGACGCGGGGAGGCAGAGCCCGGATCCAGCCCTCTCCGACCCCAAAGCTGGGAACAGCCCCGCTGGTGCTGAGCGCCCTCTCCTCTTCTCCTCCTCTCATTTCTCCTCCCTCGGGTTGGGGTTTCCTACAGCATCCCTAGCTCCAGGGGGAATAAACAGCCCCCAGCAGTGACACTGCGGCGTGAGGTGACTGCGACGGGCTCGGCAGCATGGGACAAGAGGGTGGCAGGGGTGGGATTTGGGCTGAGCAGAGGGGGTCGGGGCGGGGGGGGGGGGTTCCCACACACAGCCTGGCACCGCGCCGCGTCCTGGCCCTGCACGTACTCATCCTGCTGCCGAAGAGGACCTGGAAGATGTCCTCCCAGCTGTCGCGGTTCATGAAGGCGTAGTGGTTGAACACGGTGGAGGGCGAGGACTTCTCGCACTCGGCCTGCGTGGGCTGGTGGGCGAAGTCATAGGACCAGTAGTACTTGTCTGCGGGAAGGACGCGGGGCCGTCAGCGCGGCGCTCGGGCACTCACAGCCCCCGGGGGGGCATCGGGGTGGTTTCGTGCCTCACCCTTGAAGAAGTAGACGCGCTCATTGCCGTGGAAGCTGTGCGCTGGGAGGGCGAAGGCAGCGTCGATGTTGTTGGGGATGCCTTCGAAGCCATCGGAGATGTTGCGCGGGTACCCGGGGTCCAGGACCCCGTCGTCGAAGCGCCAGTACTGGCTGCCCTGGGGGCGCAACGGGGACGGGTCAGCAAAGCGGTGTGGATTCCCCGGGCACGGGTGCTCTGGGGACAGCCACGGCGATTTGGGGACATCTGGCACCCACCTTGAAGATGTAAGTCTTGCCCTGGCAGTTGATGCGCGTGAAGGCCGCGTCGATGGGGCCCTCGATGCCCCAGATGTCACTGATGAGCTTGGGGTAGCCGGGCCGCACGCTGCTCTCGTCCAGCTCGTAGAAATACTTCCCTGCAGAGAGAGGGGAGGAGGGAGATGAGGTGCTGGCGTGGGGGTATGTGCTGGGGAAAGGGCCCCGGGGTACCTCGGAAAGCGTAAAGGGAGCCGTTCTTCAGGTCGGTGAAGGCGTTGAAAGGTTTCCTGCTGCACAGCTCCTCGGTTTCATCCTCGGCGCCCTGATCCGTGATCTCGTCGGAGGTGGTAGTGGTGGGCAGCTCCTCCACGGGCTCCTCCGTCCCCACCAGCGGCTCCTCGGTGCCCCAGTTGTCCTCCGACACCGTGGGCAGGTGCGTGGGGGGTTCCGTGGGAGCTCTTGTGGGCGCTGCTGCCCCGGTGGGCGGCACCGTGCCGGTGTCGATAGGGAGGTTGTAGTCGAGGTAGTCGTCCTCCGGCAAGGCGAAGACATCTCCCCGGGTCACTGCGGGAGGGGATGGGTCAGTCCCAGGGAGCCCTGGGTGTCCCCACGCAGGGTTTGGCTGCTCCCAGACCCGTGGGGCCACACGCTGTAGATGGCACCGAGCTGGATGCCAAAAAAACCTGGCACAGCAGCGCCAAACCCCAGCCCTGCCATCCCCCTGCGGACACGGGTGTGTGCAGAGCGGGGCCAGAGCTGGTGGCCTGGGACGCTGTCGGGAACCCCGAGGCCCCTGAGGCCGGTGGCAGGAGCACGGGGGGCAGCGGGGCCGGTACCTTTGGCTTTGCAGACGGTGGAGTAGTCGCTGCAGCAGCTCTGGTAGTACACGCAGAGGGTGTCGCACTGGCACTTCTGCATCGCGTTGAAGCCCTCATCGCAGCGACCCTCGCAGGACTCTGCAAAGGACACAGCGGGCACGGAAGGAGCACCGCGGGGCGAAGGCAGACGTGGTCACATCCAGACTGAGGGGACCCAGCATGGGCACCCACCCCTGGAGGGCTACGGGGGCACCGCTCCCCGCTCCCCCCCCCCCATGCAGCCAAGGTCCCCGCTTTGTGCAGGACCACGCTGGGGGGGATTCACCTAGGACCCCCAAGCCGTGACCCCGTCCCCATGCCGGGTGCACCCGTGGGCAGCGAGCGGGGCTGGGGCTCACCTTCAGCAGCACGGGCCGGGGCGAGCAGGGCCAGCACCAGGACAGGCAGCAGCAGCCTCATGGTGGGCAGCCGGGAGCGAAGCCCTCCTGCGACTGAGCGGGCTGGAGCGTGGCTGCCGCCGGGGCCCCAGCATCCGCTGTTTGCTCAGCCTGCCCCAGCCGGGGAAAACAAACAGGGCAAGGTCAACGCGGAGGGAGAAGGGGCAGAGGTGCTCGCTGCCCCTGCCCGCTCACCCCCGTGCCCCAAGCAGCCCTCGGAGGGCAAAGGGAAAAGCTCTGGGTTATGCTCTCCTAGAACAGCACCGTTTTGGGGGGCAGATTTGGGGGTTTGCTCGATGGCAGCCAGGCTGGAAGCAGAAGTGGGGAGCCCCAAGGGATGGGGCCGCTGGCATGGGGCAGGGGCCGGGGGTGAGTGGCCGGGTGGCAGAGGGGAAGCCCCGTGCGCTTTCGCTGCAGTAGGCAAACAAAAGGCTGTGTATTTTGCTCCCATCATTCCCTTTCTGACAAATCTTTTCAGTTACTAATTAATGTCGACTCAGCTCTTTCGACAGCTCCTGATAACTCCGGGATGGTTATTTAATCGGGGCAAGGAGCAAACGCGCACGAGGTGACGGCAACACCACCTCCAGCAGGTCTCGCTGCATGGCACCGCCGGGCCAGGAGCTCCGCTGGGGTCTGCCTGGCCCGGGTCGGCAGCAGTGCCACGACGGGCTTCAAAAAGTGCTGGGTTTTGGGGAGAGAAGACACCCAGAGGTGCCGCTGCCCACTGCTCCACGGGCTTTGCCTCTGCCAAGGGCAGTTCCCGGCACTGGCTGCTCCCAGCCTTGCTGGGAAGAGTCCGGCTCGGTGTCGAGAAACGCTCTTCCACCCGCAGGGAGAGCCTTGGGGAGCCACCAGCAGCGGGCTGGTGGGGCAGGGCTTCTCCTGCAGCCCCCCTGACCCCTCCTGCTCCCCGGTCCCAGCTGTGTCACCCCTGGGTGCAAGCCCTGCGAGGCTTTTGGGGCGGCTGGGACGGGAAGGGCTGGGCTTGGAGCTGCTCCTGCTGATCGGCTCGTCCCAGGCTCTCCAGCTGCCCTCCGGCTGCTCCAGGCCCCCACCAATCTCCGCTTGAAAGCCCTCCCCAAAAGCAAAAGGAAGCGAAACAAAGCTCTCGGGGCTCGTCAGGGGAAGCCGAAGGCAACGGTTTGATTTTTGCCCCCTCCGAGGCAGCGAACCCTCCTGCCGTGCCGCACCGCCGCCCGTATCGCTGCCCGGGACTGATAACAGCTTATCAGGAAATCTCTTACTGTTCTGTGCCGAGGGTCTGCCGCGGTCCCGCGCTGCTCGGGTTGCCTTGTTTACTGTCTGCTGCCGCCAGCTAAGGTCCCTTCCTGCGTCTGTCCCCGCGTATCGGATTCAGAGAGGATTAAAAGCAGCTCCGTGGCATTAAAACCTCCACTTGAATTTAAGTCCCAGGCTGAGCTGGCGGCAGCCTGCTTTTAGAGCCAAGGATTTCAGCTGCTCCTCCCAGCACTGGCGACCAGCATCCCAAACATTTCTGCCCTGAGCACGTCCGGCCTGGAAAAAGAAAATAAAAGGGGCCCAGGCTGCCTCTGCTCTTTTCTTTTATCATGCAAATCCCGAGCCCACCCAGAAGAGCTGCTCTGAATTTCCGCCACGGCCAGGGGAGCTGCTCGGCCCACCACAATGGTGCAAAATACACCCAGGCCACAGAGCCAAGAGGGCCACGGCCACGCCGTGACCACGGCCACCGCTGTGCCATCGCCCTGCAGCCCCTTCCCCGGCTCTGGGTGCGGAGGGTCCCTGGAGATTGGCAACAGGGGGGTCCCTGGGGGTGACGGGGGGACAGGAAGGGCTGCGAGAGGAGGGCTGGGGGTCCGGCAGAGCATCTGCAGCGAGGAGGGGGCTGCTGCAGAGGAGCCCCTCCTCGGAGAGGCGGCGCCTGGCGGGGTGACATCAGCTGCTGGGGAGCTGGGATGCTGAGCCTGGCCCTGGCGAGGCGGCTGAGCCATCGCTTCCAGCTCCAGCCTCCCCCTCCAGCCCCACCCCGCACAGCTCGGGGGTCCCATCCCCCAAAAAAAAAAACAAAAGGAGCCTGCTGTCCCTGCCCAGGCAGGCCCGGCGGGTGCTGAGGATGCTGCGCTAGGGGCTGCGGATGGTGCTCACTCTGCTCGTCTCCGTCTACAAACTGTGCCGCTTCTTCACCATGTCAGGCCCCGAGAGGCTGGCGGTGCCCGAGTGCGTGAGCCAGGCGGGGTGCTGGGCTGGTGGCGGCTCCGGGGAGCGCCGTGAGGTTTCTCCCGGGGTGAACACGGACGTACGGGCGGCCCTGGACCGCATCCTGCCCGCCCTGCAGCGCTCCATCGCCTGCGCCAAGCAGGCGGCCGGCCCCGCCGAGCTGAGGAAGGCGATCGGCGAGGTTTTCCAGCTGGTGGAGGAGGCCTGGGGGATGCCCACGCTGGGGAGGGACGTGGCCAAAGTGCTGTGCGACGTGATCCGCCTGGATGGAGGCCTGGACCTGCTGCTCAACCTGCTCTACACGGCGGAGCTGGAGACCAAGTGCCAGGCGGGGAAGCTGCTGGAGCAGATCCTGGTGGCAGAAAACAGGTGAGTCTGCAAAAAGCCTTCCCTGCCTCATGCAGCGGGGATTTCTTCCACCCATGCCCCCCACGTTTCCCTATTCCGGGCTCTCTCAGCTCACCAAACCCCTCTGCTCCATGCTGCTGCCCCCCACTTGCACGTGGGGTCCCTGGGCAATGCCCTGACCCGCGGCTGGAGGAGCAGGAGCAGCCCCAGCACAGGGAATGCTGGCGAGGAGCGGGGTGTCCTCACGAGCCACCCCCAGCCCAGGGCCACCCATGTGTCCCCCAAAAGCCCTCTGTGGCTGAGCTGGGACAGGTTGGCTGGCCCAGAGCATCTGACCCGGCGGATGAGAGGCACGGCTACTCCTGAGCCATAACCACAGCGGGAGGAGGAGCAGGATGGAGCTGGTGCCCAGAAATTTCCTGCTGCTGACCAGGGTGCAGTGGAGGCCATAAGGTTGGTGTCCCTGGGAGCCCCCAGGCTCCTCGATCGGAGGCTGCAGATGCACGCGCTGCGCCCCGGGACAGGCGAGGGCACGCAGCTGGCTCTGCCAGAGCATCGGCACGGATGGGAGTGTGCGCGCACGTGTGTGCACGAGGCATGGGCAAGCATGCACACGTGGCACCCGGCATGCCTGAGCGCACAACCACCACCTGAACAGCCCGGGGGGTTATCTCCACCCCCGTGGTCGCTGCTCATCCCTTTGCCCAAAACCCCAGATCAGCAGACAGCTCCTGAGGCTCCGGTTTTGGGGCTGGGCAGCCAGTTTTGGCACAGCGCGCCCGAGCCCAGCCTGCCCCAAACCATCACATTGGGAACGTGCTGAGGAAGCCTGGCCAGAGCTTATGGTCCTGCCCCAGCCTCGGGCACAACGCACCGTGCTGTCGGGTCGTGGACTCGCAGCCTGGCCCCCCGTGAGTGCCACGGCAGGAAAAAGGAGCAGCGGCTAAATCGGGCAAGTCCATTAGAGTGGAATTAATCCCAGGAAACCGCAGGCACAGTCTGAGCTCAGCACTTATCTTCCTGGCAGGAGACAGCACTGCTAGAGCCACCCCAGGAGCAGTTTGTAGCCCCCAGCCCCTCACTGCTGACCCAGGGGGCCGTGGCTGCCACCCGCCCCCCGTTCGGGCTGGGAGCCAGCCGCAGGGTGCAGGGTATTTTTTTTCCAGAGCTCTCCACAATGTTTGCTGCCAAATCTGCCCCAAGGTCAGCCCCAGCCACGCGGGCTGCAGGCTTCCCAGAAACGCCCGTCCCACCTGCCAGCATTGGGAGGCTGCAGTGCCCTCGGCCCCAGCATCCCTGGGGGGCAAACACGTCACTGCCATCAAGGGTTTGGGCTCTGTGGGAACAGCACAGGGCAGCCGTGCCTGCAAACGGAGCAGAGCCACTGAAATCACTCATGTCTAAGGCCAGGAGAGCGCTGCTCCTCACGCAGGGCTGCCAAGTGCCCGATGTTTCCCCCTTCTTCAGCCCACAGCCTTTGGGCATGGCCCCATCCAGGTGCCTTGTCCCGGTCCCCTTCCAGGACAGCACAGGGCCGTGCGTGGCTGCGTCCCAGCAGGTGACAGAGCAGCCAGAGGACAGCGCTGGCTGGGGGCGAATGAGTTTTCAGCCCTGAGCACAAAGCAGCTCACACGCACCCAGGAGAGCTGGCTGAACAGATCTGCCTGGCCTTAGCCCACCCCGCACTGCTGCTTCCTACACGTGTCTTACCCAGAGCTGGAGAGACAGGCACGGTGGTCACCTCCTCCAAGGCCTGTCACATCGCGCAGTGGCACAGCCTGGTGGCACATCTGGCAGCTGTGACCCACGGGGAGACATCTGGGAGCACACACCACCAAGGCCCTCACCCGCCTGCGCCTCTCCTTCCCGCAGGGATCGGATCGCTCGGATCGGTCTGGGGGTGATCCTGAATTTAGCCAAGGAGCGGGACGTGCCCCAGCTGGTGCAGAGCCTCTCGGGGATCCTGGAGCACATGTTCAAGCACACGGAGGAGACCTGCTCCCAGCTCATCTCCGACGGGGGCCTGGATGCCATCCTCTACTGGTGCCGCTGGACGGACCCCGTCGTGCTGCGGCACTGCGCCATGGCCTTGGCCAACTGCGCCATGCACGGGGGGGCAGGCCAACCAGCGCCTGATGATCGAGAAGAGGACGGCCGAGTGGCTTTTCCCGCTGGTGTTCTCACGGGACGACGAACTGATCCGCCTGCACGCCTGCCTGGCCATCACGGTGCTGGCTACCAACAAGGAGATCGAGAAGGAGGTGGAGCGCTCGGGGACGCTGGCGCTCGTGGAGCCCTTCATCGCCTCGCTGGACCCGGAGCGCTTCGCGTGCCGCATGCTGGGCAGCAGCGACAACAGCCAGGGCAGGACGGCCGAGGACCTGCAGCGCCTGGTCCCCTTGCTGGACAGCTCGAGGCTGGAGGCGCAGTGCATCGCTGCCTTCTACCTCTGCGCCGAGGCCGCCATCAAAACCAGGCAGAAGCAAACGAAGGTAAAAGGGGAGGTTGGCCCCGGGGAAGGAGGTGCGATGAGGAAGGGGTGCCCAGGTGTGCTTTGTGCCCCCCCCCCCCGAGCTCACCCAGCGCCCCAGTCCCAGCAGGTTTTGGGGAAGCAAAGCGACGTCCCTTCCCTCCGTGTCCCCAGATTTTCAGCGAGATCGGGGCCACGCAGAGCCTGAAGCGCGTGGTGTGCTACTCCACCAGCAGCACCACCTCCTCGCTGGCCAAAAAGGTGCTGCGCATGATAGGGGAGGAGGTTCCTCGGCGCATCCTGCCCACGGTGCCCAACTGGAAGCCCTGCGAGGTGCAGACGTGGCTGCAGCAGATCGGATTCAACAAATACTGCCAGAGCTTCCTGGTAGGGCTGCGTGGTGGGGCGGGGGCACCTGCGTGGGTCCTGCTGCCCCATCCCGCAGCAGAGGTGCAAAAATCTCACCCAAGAGCTTTCCCATGCCCAGCTGCCCCTCACACACGTCAGCACCGGCTGGCCCTGCCATCCTCTCCCACGTCTCCCCAGCAGGGGCTGCTGTCCCTGAGAGAAACTTCAGCCCAAATATTTGGGGACAGGGTTCCTGTGGGTGCCAGGCCTCCAGCAGTCCCGCGGGCCTGAGCGTGGTGCCAGCCAGAGCCCACAGGTCTGGGTCTCCAGCCTGGATTTCTCTCGGCAGGACCACCAGGTGGACGGGGACATTCTCCTGAGGCTGACGGAGGAGGAGCTGCAGGAGGACCTGGGGATGGCCTCCAGCATCACCCGCAAGAGGTAGGAGCGCTACCAGGGCACGCTGGCCTCACACACAGTCATCACCACGCTGGCAGAGCCAGGGAGAAGGCGTGTGCCTTCCTCTTCTTCCAAGGACAAGAAGAGGGATTCCCCAAATGGAAACCCGGACTGCCAGAGCAGTATGCGACCCAGAGGATGCGACGTGCAGGTGTGGGGTGGGGAGAGGCCAGCAATGGCATAGAAACTGAGGTGGGAGGCTGCAGGTTACCCAGAAGGGGGTGAACTTACCGAGCCCCTTGTCCCTTGGCTGAGCTCCTCGTGCCTCTGCGCCCTGAGGCACAACCACAGCCACGCAGACGTTTGTCCCCATTTTGTTCATTCTGCACCACGACACGTTGGTGCACGCCCTCGGGTGCAGCTAACGACGTGCTGCCCAACATCTCTAGGTCCTGCCTGCTCCCGCAGGGGACGGGGGCCTTCCCCACACGTTCACTTTTTCCTCTGCCAGGTTTTTCCGGGAGCTGACGGAGCTGAAAACCTTCGCCAACTACTCCACCTGCGACCGCAGCAACCTGTCCGACTGGCTGGGCGGCATCGACCCCAGGTTCCGGCAGTACACCTACAACCTGCTGACCTGCGGCATCAACCGCAGCTTCCTGCACCGCGTGACGGAGCAGCAGCTGCAGGACGACTGCCACATCGCCACCGGCTTCCACCGCGTCCGCATCCTCTCCGCCGCAAGGGGTGCGGGTGCCGCCGCCGGCTGCGCGGGGACGAGCGCTGGGGGTTGTTTGGGACGAGCGCTCGGGCGCTTTTTAATTGTTGGTTGCTGTTTGTGCCTTAGAAACGCTTCACTCCCCTATAACGCTGCAAACTGCGTCGGATGGGACCGACGTGTTTATCAGCTACCGGAGGAGCACCGGCTCGCAGCTGGCCAGGTGGGTGCTGCGGGCAGCGTCACGGCGCTGGGGTAAGGGCACGGAGCCACGAAGGGGTGGGGGGTGCTGCCGAAATCCGCTGTGCGGACGGGGACTAAAAGCACCAGAAGCTGCACGGTGATCCAGCAGACTCCCAGCCCCGTCACTGCCATCCTCCTCTCTTTGACCCTGACTCACCCTCTTCTTGCACTCTGCCGGTGGAGCCGCAGGAGGTGGCAGCAGGGTGTTGGTGTCCTGCTCCTTGTCTTCTGCACGAGCCCAGCCGCCTGTAAGCAGGCTGGGCTGGCAGCTGGCATCTCAAGGACTGTGCCATGTGCTGCTCCCCGCTCTCACAACGTCTTGGCCGATGTGGTGGGACAGCACACCAAGACCAGGCGCCGTCTCCTCTCGCCACCAGCCTGCTGAAGGTCCACCTGCAGCTGCACGGCTTCAGCGTCTTCATCGACGTGGAGAAGCTGGAGGCGGGGAAGTTCGAGGACAAGCTGATCCAGAGCGTCCTGAGCGCCCGTAACTTTGTGCTGGTCCTCTCGCCCAACACGCTGGATAAATGCATGGCAGACCCCGAGTGCAAGGACTGGGTGCACAAGGTAGGAGACGCCAACGGGTGGGAGCCCGGTGGCGATGGGCTGGCGCTGGCCATAACCTCAGCACTTGGTGTTCCTGCAGGAGATTGTGACGGCCCTGAACTCTGGAAAGAACATTGTACCCGTTACAGACCATTTTGAGTGGCCTGACCCAGAAACCCTCCCCAAGGACATGAGGGCCGTCCTGAAATTTAATGGCATCAAGTGAGTAGGAGGAACCGGCACCGCGGGGCTGGTTCCTCGACACGAGCAGAGAACGGCTTGCATAAGCAGTGGCAAAGAGCACAAGGAAACTGGGGAGAAAGAGATGAGGGAGGCAGAAGAGGCCAAAGGGGAGCTGAGTCACTTCAGATACTCCGGAGCACGAGGGAGCAAAGGTCCCCACCGCGGTTCTGCTCTGGATCACAGAGCGATGGGAGGACGCCTGTCCTTGGGCCCCTGGTCCCCCAGAGAGGAGCATCCCGAGCTGCCCGCCGCCCTCCTGCCCTGCGTTCCCCAAGGGGAAGGGGTTTTGCTGTGGCGTCCAGTGTTTCTGCATCTCCCGAGGGGAAAAGGGGTGCTCCCGGAGAGCTGGGGTGGAGGAAGGGGGACTCTGCCTCCCGGCTCACATGCGCTGAGC
The DNA here is from genome assembly GCF_011077185.1 of Oxyura jamaicensis. Taxonomy (NCBI): domain Eukaryota; kingdom Metazoa; phylum Chordata; class Aves; order Anseriformes; family Anatidae; genus Oxyura; species Oxyura jamaicensis. Next base: position 6,426,537 of record NC_048911.1, read on the forward strand.
TGGCTCGTGGCACCTCGCACAACAAAACGAAGTTAACTTCAGTTTTCCTCTCAAACACAGATGGTCCCACGAGTACCAGGAGGCCACGATCGACAAAATCATCCGCTTTCTCCAGGGCCGGTCCTCCCGGGACTCCTCGGCGGGGTCAGAGAACGGCCTGGACTGTTTGCCCTCTCTCGGGCAGACCTAGGAGCAGCTCGGCTGCCTCAGCCCCTCCGGAGACTTTCCAGGTGACCCCTTTTTACGTGGGGCCAAGTTTCTCCCTCTAGATTTCCCCCCATCCTAGTGCCGCCCCTACCCTCTCTCCCTCAGGACCTGACACCTCTTGGCTTGACACCAGGCCGTGGCTCAGGCAGCCATGGGGCATTAGCCCCCCCCTTCACCCTCCAAATGCAAGCCCTTGGGGCTGAAAGGCCAGTGCTCCCTCGTAGGGTGCCCGGTGCGCCTCGAGGGCAGCCCCTGGGATGGACAAGCCGTCTTTCAAGCCGTCCCTTGGGGCAGCAGGACTTGCAGGCTGAGCCTCCTGCAGTGCAGGGGGTGCAGGGGGGACCAGGACAGTCCAGCCCCCTGCAGAAGGCTGCAGCTCTCCCCAGAGATGAATCCAAAGAGGAGGCACCTCCCAAGGAGCTAAAGTTGTGGGATTTTCAAGGGGTTCGTCACAGGAAGACACGAGAGAGCAGTTGAGAGGAAGCGGTCCGTAAGCATCTCATGGCCTCTGCTGGGTGCTGCAGGAACATCGTTGCGCTTAGGTGTGGGTGGGAAAGAGCAAATAAAAGCTAAGCCCTAACAAAATCCCCGTGTTTGGGAAAGATAACATGCACAGGCCTTCTAAACTGCTCGGCAGAAGCTTTCTCTTCCCCAGCAATATCCCTTTATTACCTGAGCTTGCTCCCTCCTCGAGGCCTTTCTCCTCCTAATGCTGCAAAACCACTTTGTGCTCTTAGCTCTGGTGACAGAAGTTTGGGGTTAGGTCACGTAAATTTTCCAAAGGGTCTTTATGAAAAGTGCTTTTAAAACACCACCTTTCCCTCCATCCGGTGTCTCAGCTTTAGCACTTTATCAGGTGCAGTTATTTATCCGTAAGGCACAGGAGGCTGGATTGCGACTCTGCAGAACGTATATCCACGCAGATACGGAAGATGCTAACTGCTGTCCTGTACTTGTGGAGATGTTTTACACTGGCTGCTTTGTATTCTGTTGTTGGTGCTCCATAACAGATCTCCTACACGGTCTGTTCCTTCGAGCAGGGGCTGGCACATCCCTTTGCTGACTAGCACTTACCCCGACAGCCCTGGCTAAGCTCCTCCGGCTCAGGGACGTCCCCACGCTGCTGGATGCAATACCAAATAGCACTTGTTTCCTTCTTCCAGCCTCTTCCCAACGCCCACCAGATCTTTTTGTAGCTACTCACCATGAAATAGCAGGTAAGAGCCGAGGCTGACGCAAAGGGCAGGTGGAGGCTGCTAGGGGTGCGCACAGGCTGAGAGCACCCCGGCACACCTCTGAATTCTGCCCTCCTGGCCTTGTCCTGCTTCTCACACCTGCTCGGAGGGTGATCAGGCTTTCAGCAACATGGCATTTTGCAATTAGGACCAGACACTGCAGCTCCTACCTGAGTTCTTTTCTGGTGCAGAGCAAAGTTAATAATGCAAGACTTCCTCATTCAGGACACCCTGGAGCAAGCCATGCCCAGCACTCTGGGGATCAGGCTGATGCAGTAGCAAATTCCTCAGCCTGTCCCTGCTCGAGTTAACCCACCCTTTCCAGGAGGCAATGAGGAGGCAGAGCTGCATTCCACTCACCTTGGGTCTCCGTGAAGCCTCGCTACCTGCCTTAGCTGGCATGAACATTAACACATTTCCTTTTGGCTTGGATTTATGAGCATATCATAAGAAGAAAAGTAAGTTAAATTCTGGTGCTTAATCAGAGCTTTATGGATAGCTCTTATCAGCTCACAGATAATGGCATCTTTGCTCTCCAGTGAAAGGTTAATAGCTAGGTCTGCCCAGCATTCACCAGAAATAGCATCACCTAATCTTCAGATTAAATATGAGGAAGGCAGCAGATGAGCCCAAAGGTGAATCTGCCAAAGGATAAAAGCAACTTGTGAGCTGCTTCAGGGAAAAATCCTGAGTAATTTATTGAAGGTCAAGGCCTCTGTGGCCATTAAAGGAGTACCACACAAACAGTCCAGAGGATTTTTCTCTCTACAATAATACACAGTAAGATTCTTGTGTCTTGTTTCCCAGGAGCACTCTAGCATTTAACCTCCTCACCCTCCACTCAGGAGACAAGATTTAGTTGTCTTCCACTCAGGAGACAAGATTTAGTTGTCCTCTATAGCTTTGGTCTCTCACCTGCCATGAGATCACATCCCATGCCCCAGCTGCCCAGACTGTAACTCATCCTGTTTCCCTGTTAGGTGATTATCTTCACCCTGATGAACTCACTGCTCTTGACAAAACATCCCACGCCCATCCACTTCCAGTCAAAGCAGACATCCCCAAGGAGATCACAGAATATCCGAGTTGGAAGGGACCCACTAGGATCATCGAGTCCAACTCCTAAAATAAATGCTGCTGTTCTCACCCTTCCTTATCCCTTTGCCATGCCATGTCAGAAAGCATTTAAAGTCGTTAATAAATTTGGTTTATACTCTAAATCCCAACCTCTTTTATGTTTGTGTCACATGCTTCTCTCCCCGCAGCCTTCTCACATTTGCCCTCTTGCTGTCACGCTCTCTCATCCGCTGACATGGCAGGGCTTGCTGGCAGCAGAACTGACATTTTCCAGGCACCATTCTCTGCGGGGTTCACACTTCAGGTTCATCGTGCATGGGCTGATGTAGCTCACTGCGACCCCAGGGACTCTCTACCTGCTGCCCACACCCACAATGCATGGATCATGTACTTGCTTGTAGTTCTTGGAGCAGAGCCTAGAAAAACTTCCATTTTTCTAATAGAGCTTAATAGTTCCTATTGAATTTTGCCTTTGCAAGCACCCTGACACAAACAGCAAAGCAGAGCCAGTACACAAGTTTCACTTCACTGCGCAACATTTAGCAGCTAAATGTATGAGGAGTATGAGGAATCTGTTGGTGGAGGAGAAACTTGCCTCACAACTGATTCGGCTACAAACATCTCACGCAACACTCACAGCATGCCCTGGTCCCGGGGGAGGATAATTCTGGGCTTAGCCCATGAATCAGACAAGTAGCTCCTGCCTACGTCCACCAGCACAGCTTCACAGACCAAGTGGCATAACAAATAAGGTCTCAGAGTCTTCCTACTTCTCCACCTCCTGCTTCCTTACTCCTGAGTTCTGCTCTTATCACAAACTCCTAACGAGCAGGGAACAACGTTGTATATAAGCATTTCACATTTACTGCATATTTAAGGACAGGCTACATACTGTGCGCTGCTGCAAGCTTTACTCGTGTTCAGGAAAAGCAAGTTATGGTTGCTCGCGAGTCCCAAAACTGCATTCTTCCTGACCCAGGTCCCTCACATGCTCGTTCTCCACACAGCAAACTTCCTGCTGTGGCTTCTTTGCTACAAATTCCTCAGTAAAAGGAGAAGTATGAAAATAACGGAGAGAAGCACGGAGCAAGGCAAGGGCAAATCCCACTGACAGCCGCACAAGGAAAGCTATCCTTTTAGGAGCCACGAAAGAGAATGGAGGTTTTATTCACTCTGGAAGTAACGTGTCTGCTACGCAATTTCACAGTAAGAACATCATTGCATACATCTGAACACTGTGTGCAACGCAGTGTACACACAACTGCTGGTTTGTGGCAGTTTGGGGAAAATAGGATGGAAACAATACAGCTAATTCTTGGCAAAGAACAATTACCAATACTGTGAACGCAGGGGTTTGCTTGCTGGCATCAACATATCCTGAGAAGGGCAGCAGGAGTGACTTACTGACACAAAATCGTGCCCCACAAAACAAAACTAAAAAAAAATTACTTCCAAAGACCTCTCCCCTTAACAGCTCACCCCAACAGCACCGACCTGCAGTATTCATTAGACTAATATTCACAACACACCGATTTAGAGCACAGACCCTCCTCCTCAGCAGAACTCTGCTGGGCTACCTCTGCTTCCATCCTGCCCAGCAGGCGTTGGTCTGGGCCTCACCCACACCAACAGCTCGTCTGCTGCACACTGCAGTACTCAGAGGAGAACGTTTGGCAATTAAACCAGAATTCAGTCCTCATTGGCAATTAAACCAGAATTCAGTCCTCGCTCACCACTAAAAGCATAGCACATTATCTATCCCCCCACCTCACAAAACAAACCAAAGCACTAACTGGCCTTGCAAATGACCAACAACAGCTTTTACTCTTGATTGGCTTTTGAGTCCTTCGGGTTTTCTCCGACAGATGAGTCAACACAACAGCAAAGAGGAATTCACTCCTGCAAATCAAGTTCCTCCTAGCAGTCAGAGCCATGATTTCCAACTATCTGGCATTTAAAAATCAGTAAGGACAACCACGGCGTCCTTCTCACACTAATCTGTTCTCCAAGGGAAGAACAAAGAGCAGTCTCCAGATGGACGCTGCCAAGCCGGCCAATTCCTTGTTGCTAAGTTGCTGCTCAGCCATCTGCAGGGGACAGGGAAGCATCTGAGAAGTGACTGTACTCAGGGTTTGAGTCCCAGATTTCTATCCACCTAAGAAAGAAAGAAAGAAAGAACAGTGAGCGCCTCTGAAGGCACACGGGGACTTTGATGAATGAAGTCAGTTTTAAAGTTTCAAGGGAACGGAACAAAATGATCCTGCCAGGAGCTGCTGCACTTCTACCACAACTCCCAGCACATTCTCTCTCCCAGGACTAAACCAGGGGATTCATTTTCTATCATGACACAACTTTTGCTTTAATTCATAGAGCAACAACAGGAAAAGAGACTCCTAAGCAAGCTCCATCTCTTCCACAGGGGACTTGCAAATTCAACTTGAGACTTTGGATTCCGTTCCGAGGGTGGAGTAAGACTTTGAAGCTGTTTGAGCCTCGGCAGCCACAGCACTCAGGCTGCAGGTTCATCGCTAGGATTCAGCTGCCAGAAGAAATGGGCCCGCATCTCTGCTTATTGGGGCACTAAACACCCTCCCGTAAGCATAACTGAAAATCCACCTTAAAAAAATGTGAGCCCCTATCCTAAGTCTAAATTGCATTTTTTTACATTACACTTCACAGCTCCTACAGTAATGTTTAGAAATTTGAAGTAAATTACCCAACAATAGCTGCTGGAATAAGAAGAATTATAGCCCCGAAGAGAAAGGGGAATCCCCTCATGAAGTGCAAGCTCAAAGGGTAGAGAGAGTTGAACACGCCTGTAGCCACAAGTGAACACAGCCCTTCCACGCAGGCAACAGACGCAAAGAGAGCACCTGCAAAAGATACACAAGGTTAGTGGTGAGATGGCCCTGTCTGAAAATCACCAACTGGAAGGTCTTTACCATGTCACCTCCTTCAGTGGCATTCTGTGAACCTTTCTAAGGGTTTGCACTTCTGGTGTCTGTGTTGTCAAGCACGATGAGGCAAGAGCTGGGAGCGGAGACCAGGCATACTGTACCGGCCCAGCAGGCCAAACATGTTGCACTCAGCTCCTCTGTAGGAAATACCAACGCACTGACCTCCAGAACTGGTGTCATGGGAGCTGACCAGGGACATTATCTATCAGCTGGATTATAAACCTTTTAGAAAGGTCTATCTAAATCTGTTTACTGCCAGGCACATCTTATCACTTGTTAAACATTAAGTGCAGAAGAAGACTGTATTTTATAGGCTTAGCATCATAAAGCTGGTATCAGCTGTGTGCCACCTTCATTCTCGTCTAAGAAACAGGAATTCAGCAAAGTCACCTCCAGGTCTGTCCCATCTCACATCCCTCCTCCCCTCTCTCTGCCTGCACAAGTATTCCTATGCAGTCTGTAACAGCAAGTGTAAGCTCTTCAAATGAATTACTGGGAAAAAAAGCAAATACACTCCTCCTCGAGGTTATCCACGATCTTTTGCCATGGTCAATGATATAACCCTCTAACAACACTGCATTTCTTCCCACCGTTACTGATCTACAGAGAAAAGTCATAGCCAGGGAAATCACTAGTTTCCGTGTGTTATATAAGCCATTTTAACTCTTGCTCCTCATAGTAGTTTTGGAAACGAACAGATGAGTGGCCTGGACCTCAGGGTGAATGCAAGGGAACAGGAGTCTAAAGGAGACTAGGTGAGTCCTAATCTCCCAAAGCAGCTTGGTTTCAATGTTCCATGACGACAAGTGTTTCAGGACCTAGCTTAAGTCTACTAGCTAACTCCTTACCCTGTTCCGTCTCACCAACCAGCTTGGAGAGCTTGGCTCTGATGACCGGAGTAGCTGCCATGGAAAGGAACAGAATTCCATAACCTGTAAAAAAAATACAGCATATTAGGGAAAGCTCGGATGAAGTTGTACTGATTTAAAATAAAATCTCCAAAGTCAGTCCCAGAAACCTGAAGCTCTGAGCATTTTCTCCCTGCTACCTTCCAGTCCCACTCGCCCTGCTGCATTTCGCAATGCACTTTCATCTGTGCCCGCAGTGCAGTACAGCTACCTGGAAACCTGTTCTTCTAAGGACTATAGGGTTGCAGTTTCAATTTCAGTGTTTGGCCAGCTTTGCTGTTAGCAAGTCATTGTTTTGTTGGTACATTGGCTGAAATGGAGGCAGCAGTTCCTCCAACACCTGGAACTCCCAGAAGCACACCGTCCTCCTGCATCTACTGGTATCTCTAAGAAAAGACCCCAAGATATATGGATTTAAGACTCTGACATCACCTGTAAACATCAGTGCTGTTGTAGTAGCAAGGGAAATCACAACCAGCCCAGAAATATTGGAAATCAATCCTATCTCTGCCACCCAGGTGTCTTCAAGGCACAGCTGCAGCAGCCGCAGCCCTCCCAGGCTGCTCAGGTAAGCCAGGTAACTGGCAGCTGAGCCGTACCCGATGAGATCAGAGGCCCAGCAGAGAGGGGAGCCAAGTTCATACAAAACGAAAAGGTCCTTGGTTCCAAAATGTACAGTGACAAGAAGAAAGAAAGCCAGGGAGTAAAGGGCGAGCTTCCGCCTGGAGCTCAGGTGCTCTGGGGCCGTATACAGCCTGTAGACAGCCTTGTAGTGGCTGAGAGTCAGCAGCTTGGCCGGCTTCTGCTGCTTCACCGACTCCTGAAGACAGAAAGCAGCATAGAGAGCAGCAGCGAGGCTGGTGGCGAGCACGAGCCAAAAGGGGTTGATGTACCCCTGCGCTTTGCGCCACTGGCCACCGCCGATGCTGGCCAGCATGCCCGCGACGCCGAGGCAAGCCTCGAGGACGGCGACGCGGAATGTACGAGCGCGTTTGTCGCTGGTGTCGGCCACGTAGGCGAAGCAGCTGGCCAGGATCAGGTTGTAGTCACCCATGAGGCCGCTCACGAGGCGTCCGAGGAGAAAGTAGGCGACGTGCAGCTGCAGGTACATGACGAGGAGGTAGATGGCCGCTTGCACGGCCATACCCACCGCCGGCAGGACGAGCGCCGGCCGCCGGCCCACGCTGTCGCTCCATGGCCCGAAGAGCGTCACGGAGAAGAGCCCCACGAAGAAGCCCCCGAGGTTGATGTAGAGGTTCCAGCGGGAGACCAACGCTTCCACCTCCTGCAAGACAAACACACCCCCTGAGGGCCTGGGCCGGTTCTCCCGAAGCCCGCAGCTCCCCAGGGGGAAGAACCGGCAGCACCCCCAAGCCCTCCCCGGGGCTCCCACCTGCCGCAGCGGGTCGGGGCCGCCGCTGCCGTTGCCGCAGCCCGCGGGGCTGCTGCCGTTGGGGCCGCTGTAGCCGCGCTCGGCGCCCAGGCGGTCCCAGAGGTACTGGGTGGCCAGCGGGCCCTGCAGGCCGAGGGACAGCGTGGCGAGGAACAGGAGCGGCTCGGCGGACGGCCGGCACCGGCGGCCGGGCGGCGGCGGCGGCGGCGGCGGCGGCGGCTGCGGGGCGGCCATGACGGGGGGCTGAGGCGGGGCGGCCATGGCGGCGGCGGGCGGAGCAGTGGCACCGCCCGGCCCCGGTCCTGCTCCCGGCCCCGGTCCTGGCCCCGATCCCGGCCCCGTTCCTGTCCCCAGCCCCCGCTCCGGTCCAAGTCCCGGTCCCCGTCCCGGCTCCGCCCCGCGGCCGCCCACAGCCCCGTGGCGGCCCGCGTCCGGCCCCGTGAGGGGCTCGGGGCTCGGTGAGGCCCGGGGTAGCCTCCGGGGCCTCGCACCCCGCCGCCGGTTTTCCTTCGGCTGACCCAGGAGGGGATTTGCCCTCCGTGTGAGGCCCAGCACGGGCTGCGGGGCCTGGGGCTGCATCCCCCCCCCTGAGCAGGCAGCTCTCCAGCCCGGTTGGGTCACTGAGTGATAAATAAAGGCGTTTAAACTTAAAGCCTGGTTTTGTTCCTATCTCCAATCAACCGTTCAAATACAGCAGAGCCTGAGAAATGGCACAGGAAGCAGTGCATGATCGATCATATTAGCTTGCAAAACATCATAAAATACTTCTTTTCCTAAAGGACAAAATACCTTACAAAGTGTAACACACACGAGTCTTTGGCTGCGCTGTTAGGGTTGTTAGGGGTTTGGTCTGCCTCGAAGAGCAGATCTGTAAGCAAAGGCCAAGTTGTTCTTTAAATCCCCAGACAACAGTTCAGAGTATTGGATTAACCAGTTCACACAAACTGGAGCGGTTCCAAATTAATGTAAACTGGCATCGCTCCTTCGGCACCACTGAGGGGATGTTAATGGCTACGGGTGAAGCTCCAGGAACTTCCCCTGAAGCCAAACCATTCGTTTTGCAGTAACAGACTTACTGAGCTCACTTACAGCATCTTTGAAAGTAACAGGACGTAACTGGCAGCGGAAACAAAGGGCACTATTTGTTAGCTGAGGTCCTTTTGCATAGCTACATCCCCTCCCAGAGACAGCACCGCAGCTGGAGGCCAGCCTTCACGCTACAGAGATGTGAAAATGAGAGGTTTCCTTTCGGACTATGATTGCAACCTTAGGGCATCACAGAAAGCAGAAAAAAATAAAAATAAAAAATGAATTTGCCATTGGCTGATTTTGTTACTGCACCTTCTCAAACACTAATTCAACATTAAGTGGATGCAAAAATGCGGGCAATATAATTCATTTGAAAGCTTTTCCTCCTTTTTTTTTTTTTTTTTGTACCAAGGGTGAAATGCTAAAGCTCAGGATCGGCAGTTATTTAACACGATGCTGTTTCTTGTGAGCAATGTGCCTGAAGCAAGCTGGCAAGAAAGCTGTGAGTTTGCAGCTCTGGCAACAGAAACCCCACTTGGTTTTTCAATCATAAGCACATTAATGAAAGGAAACTAACCCCAGCAAAAAAGGGATGAGAGAGAGGAATAGCAGAAGCTCTTTGTGGAGCTGACATCAGATGACCTAATATCTTTGCTTCTCCCCTCTTTCTGCTTGACTAAGCTATAAACAGAGCTGTGACAATTAATAACAACAAAATGGAAACACAGTCATCATTATCTGAAGCATGCACTTGCATGATCTACCAAATAAAGACATCAGTGTCCCTAACAGGATGCTCCCTTTGGAATTAAAAACTTCAGCTCAGCTCCTGTGTATTTACAGAATCAAATAATCCGCTGCTTATATCTTGGAAATTTCTTGCAACAGGTGTAAGAATTGCCGGTAATTTCCCAGCAACCCATTTAAAAAATAAAATTTAAAAAAATTACCCTGCACGCTACTAAAGCTGTGCCTAAGAACATGTCAGATAAGAGATAAGAAAGGTGAAAAAAATATAGCCTGATGTTTGCAAGTTTTTGCATTGTAGCCAAACATTTCCCAATCCATTCAGATACACCAGGCTATGCCAGAAGACATTAGTTTCCCTCTTGGCCCTAAGCATTTCTTATAACTTGCCAGGCTATGATGTGGCAGGAACTGAGTTCTGACCAGACCTTAACGCTTCCTCTGTTACTCTTTAAACAGAGTAGAAGAAAACTGTCTTGAGGTTGGTCCTCAGCCTGCACAGCCACAGGAGCCCCTGCTCACACCTGGTAAGGGCTGCAGGTCCCTTTCTGCAAGGGGACTTGATGTGGCATCTGGTGACAGGAGCTCTGCTCTTGTGGATTTTGCTGCCCGAAGAATTTCTCAGTGGATACGGTGAAGATTACATGACACTTTGTGTAGCTGTTTCTGATCTCCATATCCGAGGGTTACACATGCAGTGCTTTTCAATATTCTACAAGGTTTTAAAAATATTTTTAACCTATTGTAGAGGGAATGGTTTATCTTTTTATGAAAGGTATCTATTCCAAGAAGACATTATGGAAGACCCAAACTTTAATATTCTTTAATATATATGCTTTTAGAAAACGACTTGGCCCACAAGGAGTTAATTCTCTCCTGGATTTACCGGTTATCAGAAAGGTTGTCTTAAGAAAGTTCCCGTCCGACACTCTTTTGCTCTCCCCTCCCTTCTTTGTTCTCTTCCTTCTTTCTCTGATTACAGTTCCAAAAACAACACCCAGCTGCCAGAGGTCAATGTTTAATATTCCCCAGGGCTTATATAGTCCCCAGGAGCAGAGCTCAGGCCTTTCAGCACTGGGCCAGCTCCAGCACCATGGCTGGCTTCTGGCAGATGACCCTAGCCTGCTGGAAATACCTGATCGTAGTGCTAGTGCCCCTTTTGTTTCTGCCTCTGCCTCTGGCTATTGATACCAAGGTAAGAACCTTTTAAATTGAATTTGAGAGACAAATCTCTCCTTAGAGCTGTTCCTTTTAAGTGACAGAGCTGAAGAGAGCATGCAGATTCTTTCTCAGAGGCATTTCCTTCATCTATAGCATGAAGACCTTCTTGCTGCGAGCAGACCCCATAGACTACTGACAGTGGGGGATATAAAAGCAATAGGACCTCGATGGATGAGCAGATGCATCTGGGACTGGATATTCTAGAAGCATGCACTGTGACATGACCTTTTAACTTCTGCTTCCCACCTGACTTATCAAAGCACTTTCTATGCTGAAGCTCATACCCGTGAATCTAATTTACCTCCTAAGGCTCAATTCTAATCCCACTTCTGGTTTCCTAAAACTATCCAGTCCACATCCTCCTTTAATTTAGTATTTTTTTCTCATCATTGTTTCCAGATAGAAGAGACATTTTTCTCAGTCAAAGGGACAAGGCAATCTGATACATAAGGAATAATAAAATGTATTTCACTTTTTTTTTTTTTTTTTTTTTTTTTAAAAATTTTTTTTATTTTAAAATTTAAAAACAATATTTTAAAAAAAAAAAAATAAAATTTTTTTAACTTTTTTTTTTTTTTTTTTTTTTTTTTAAACATTATTTCTATTATAATCTTTCCACACAATGATTTAAAATATAAAATGTCAAGTTTTGGAAACCAATCACTTAAGATTCATTCAGAAGAAGTTAACTGTAAAAACCTGTAGTAGTAGGGCAGGTATTTCTGAACCATTGATCATTTAAATACAACACCGAGAGCAGGCAGAGTGCCAGCATCCAGATTATTCATCCAGATTATTCTTTACTCTGGCTTTTTTTTCCACTCCCACTCGCTTCATGCAGACAGATCTAATCTCTGCTCTTCAGGTCTCCTATTCCAGCCCCAGTATCATTAAACTGCTAGTCCTGATCGCCTCTCCTGTCACACCTTTGGATGTCAAGTCCTACCTCTTTCTTCTGATCTCTGCCTGCCCGCCTGTCTCCTGATCCCTCCTGACCCCCAGTTTCTGGTCTCCTTCCCCAGACTTCATCCTTCACTCCATCTGCTCTTACCTGTCTTTTTGTGCAGCTTATACTGAAGCTCCTTCTTCCTCGCAGCTCTTTTTCTCAGTGTTTTCAGAGCCTTTCTGGAGCTACGGCCAGAGGATTGCAAGCCAGAACAACAGTGTGGCACTAGCACGAGGTGAAATGTGGTAACTGATCGGGCATGTCCTCCTATTCCTCTGCTATGCAAATAAAACAGCTTAAACTCTCACTTAAAAGCTTACTAAGAAGAAAAACAAACACAAAAAAGTCTTTTTTTTTTTTTTTTTTCCTACTTAACTTTGCATAGACAAAGGTGTTACTGGAGTTAAAAGAGATGTGGCTCATACGTCTTCTAAAGAAGCCGGAAATAGAGTTGTTTTTCCTGAGGCCACCAGTTCATACTTATTTGCTAGAGTCATTGTTATCATACAGTAAGTCGCTGGTATTGTCAATCAGTGGAATGACTTGTCAGTCTTGGTTCAGTTCCTATTTGAAAATGGCTCTGGTTTCTGTGTAGGCAGCTACAACACAAAGGCTTAAATGTTCTGGACACACTTTTCCCCTTGTAAACTGTAAGAAGCTTTCTGGTGTTAGAATTGGGCATTGTGGTACTGCTATGGCAGAAAAGCTGGTACTTCAGCATGCAGAACCATAAATAGATCGTTTATTTGATGGGATTTTATATTTTTCTATTCTGTTGAGCTGTTAACCTGTACTATAGTGGCACAGCACTGGACCCTATTATAAATGACAGGGGACAGTGCTAAAGATTTCATCTACAGACAGAGGAATGAGAAAGCAGCTTTCCTTACAGGACCACTGGCTTTGGGAACAGCCTTATCCCAGCTTTTACTGCGAGCCTTTTCACAGCAGGCTGCAAAACAGCTCTGTGAACATGATACATGCTGCTCTGGTAATTTGCTACCTAAATACCTAAACTTCTTTCCTCCAGACTGTTATCTCACCTGTTCATCCTTTCCCTTCACCAGCTCTTTAGCTTCCAGGCCACATTCAGAAGTTCTGAGCACATCCTAAAGCATCACCAGTTTGATCTTCCCGGCCAGCTCCTTGGTTTGATCCTCTGTCATCTAGCCATTGCATTTTCCATCAGTTTTTCTTCACTGCTTTCTCAGTAACCATCAGTACGCTTTCATTTGTTCCGTCCAGCATACTTTAAGTGGATATTCTTGATCCAAGACCATGCAATCACTTTTTTCTTCCAAATCCTTTGTGCTGGCACCCACTATTTTGCTAATTCCAAAATTAGGAACGCAGTGTATCCTGCTGTGTTAATTTTCCTTGCTTTTTTTTTTCAGCTGCCATGTTATATGCTATGTTATGTTATTTTGAATCCTTCCAGTGTCTGAGACTGAGTTAAGTATTTTTATATAAAATTTGGAGTGGTTATCCAAAGCAACACTAAATCAGTGTTTTCTCAGGAAAAATAAAAAATAATAATAATAAAAAAAAGAGTACCATGAAATAGGGATAGGGTATTGTACTTTCTCCAGAGGCATAATTCGTATTCAATGGAAGCTGAAACTGATCTGTGAACAGTTCATCAGTGAGCATTTCAAAGTCTGTACTAAGCTAAAAAGACAGTAAAAAATAGATAAAAACATTTACAGTTCAAGGAACCCAGGCTGCTGAAGGTAACTGGGGTTCCTCTGGACACATCCTGAGACACACAGAGAAAAAAAAAAAAAAAAAAAATTACAAAAATAACAGAAGAAACCTTGACTGGATCAATGATTATTTCTGCAAGTCAAAGACGGGAATAAATAAGAAGAAAATACTAGCGCCAGCAAAATCAAGAAATCTATGCGGGGACTCCCAGTCCCTTATCAGAAAGGGTTCAAAGTCATCATTTTTTTTCTTTTCCTAAGTTTCTTCTCTTTCCCCACTGAAGGCCCCAGTCTTTTCCTCGCAGTTCTGACAAGGCTGTTGAATAGTTTGTCATTTGATTAGGATCTGCATAGGTAGGGGGGACAGATGGGAGAGAAAGACAGACAATAACCTTTTCCCAAATCCCTTTATCAGGCAATGAATATACTTATGGGCTGTTGCTTTCTCAAAGGCTAAGCAAGACGTACAGTCCGTTCTGATTGCGTGTACTCTCCTTCTATCAGGAGGCCCGATGTGGTTACGTTATCATCGTGATGGCACTGCTTTGGTGCACAGAAGCCTTGCCGTTGGCTGTCACAGCACTCTTTCCCGTCCTGCTCTTCCCACTCATGAATATCATGGATTCAACAGCAGTAAGAGACACGGGTCTTGTTTGTTTATGTGTTTATGCGGCCGTCTCTTATTTTGGGGTGATTTCCAGAGTATGGGGCAAAGGGGAGAAAACTGCACTAATGTTACACAGGCAATCAATCACCTGTGCCCTTCGTGGAACAGAGCTTTCATGTGCCTACTGTGAACTCTGGGTGGAGCTGCTAATCTGAAATCAAAGCAAATTCAGTGATCAGAAACAATCCATAGTTAGTGTTTTAATGTCTGTAGGACAAGGTTCTCCCTCGGAAAACACCTTCTCTCTAAACATTGGCTTCTTATCACTTTATTCTCTCCCTTGCTCCATGTTGCAGGTCTGCAGGGAGTATTTGAAGGACACCAATATGCTTTTTATTGGGGGACTGCTGATGGCCATTGCTATTGAGAAGTGGCACCTACACAAGCGCATTGCTCTGCGGGTCTTACTAATCACTGGTGTCAAACCAGCCCTGTGAGTAACAGTCCTGAAAACGAGGTGGGATAAAGGACTTTGTGGCTTTAGTTCCTATCAGAGTCTCCTATGTGAAGCTGCAAATCATGCCCTAAAAATGCTCCAAGAGAGTTGGATTGTGCCTGAGAAAACCCTGCAAATGGGGATCCTTCGATGCATTACAGACCCGTGCCTCTGCTTTGAATTCCAAATGGCATTAGGTGGAGAAGTAGCAATTCTGAAAAGTCAGGGGTGCTACTGGGCTTGGGAAGAAGCACAGCCTTAGACAAGCAGGAGAAGCTATAGCTGAAACGTAGAAAACATGTACTCTCTAAACGTTATACTGATTGCAAAGAGAAGAGAAAATACAAGGATGCTTGTTTTGGAAACAACAAATGTTTGCCAGACTGGAGCTTTAAGCTATGCAGAGGCTACATTGCCTTATTTAATTTGTCCCAGACCATAAGAAGAGGAAATACGGAAGGAAATTACAAAGCAATAGAACAGAAATGCAGACAAGATAAAGCCCTTTTCATCTAATATCTAATCTACATCTCATCTAAAGAATAATTTTGAGACAAATAACAGAGTAATACTGAAACAAGGATTAGAATTTTACATGAGTAAGAGGAGACTCTTAAATGATAGAGGTAGGATAAATCTATCCCCCTAAAAAGAGAGATCATTTTCCTCATGATTTAAACTGATTGCCACTTGGGATCAAACTTGGTTTGCAATTCCTCTTCAAAATATATTATAATAGATTAATATGTGTTACTGAGATGGTTTATCTTCCTCTGAAGCATGCAAACTAAGCAGGATACTGGCCAGATAAACTGATGTCAGCTCTCGCTTTCCTAGTTATACAAATGCTAAAGTACACTTGGTGAAAATGCAAACAAATAAATAATTAAATTAATGCAATAAATAAATAAACAAATAAAGTTAAATCTTCACTGTATGGTTCACAAAGCAGACTAAGCTAAGAGGAGGTGCTAGATGTGAATTGCTACGCATTTTCCAAACCTAGCATTTGTAACCAGCGCTTTGCAACGGAAAAGGGCACTGAAACCCTGAGTTTTGAGTTGGCTTTTTCAAACCTTTTCATTTCAGACTTCTCATGGGTTTCATGGTTGTGACTGCCTTCCTGTCAATGTGGATCAGCAACACAGCCACCACTGCCATGATGGTGCCGATAGCACAGGCAGTGTTGGATCAGTTGCATAGGTCAGAAATGGAGTCTAAAACAGCTGGCCAGGAGTCTGAGAACATCAATAAAGCCTTTGAACTGCAAGAAGAGCCAACTAAACCAAATAACTCCACAGAAACAGAGCAAAAAGGTGAACGGGTTATGGGCATTTTTCTCTTCAGGGTAATGGAGGATGGCCTCCGTTATGCCTTCTTCACTGGCATAGCAGCTGCTACTAAATTCTAAAAGAATGTACCTAAAGCATCCTGACCGTATCATACAGCATTTGTGAGGCTCTTCCACGAATCAGACAAAAAAAACAGTAACATCTACTGGCTTGATTGAAGTCAGATATAAATTACAAACATAAAGAAATTATATCTAATCAATAAAACAACAAATAAATTCTCCACTAGCTGAAGATTTTACATTAGGTTTGATATTTTCCTGTGTATTTATGTTAGTTCAATTATAATCTACTGTGTAATTTACCAGATAATTGGGAATTCCTGAGGGAAAACTTCTGGCCTATTTCATGCCTGAAGCTTAGAAATTAAAATGATCTTTCTAATCATATAAATATAATCATGCAACAATATCTCTCACCCTCTTCCCATCTTTGAGTTATCTCTAGTGATTCGGCATGTAAACCTCAGCGCAGAACAAGCTACCTTCAGTCCATCTCTCGTGGCTCTGTTGTACCTCCCTGAACTCTTTTCTCTCCCCACTGTGTGCAGTTCAAACCGTCTCAGTTCACTGAGAAACGTCAGCAGCATATTCAGACTTCATCACTGAAAAACTGCTATTTTCACTGACAACAGGTGAAAATGGACAGCACACCAACATGAGGCTGGCATCAATAACTCTTTGATATATTGTATCAAAGTTTTTGATATACCTCCTAATATATGGCTTTGATTTACTTCCTAATATATGGCTCCTTCAGCTTTGAGTCCATTGTGTCCCAGCTTTCAGGAGCCGAATTTCACAGGCACAAGACATTGTCCTGTCCAACCTAGCTCCTGTAACTCTTTTGTTCCTGTTTTGGGACCTAGGTGATAGCAATGTTCTGGCAATCGAGGAAGACACACAGAGAAACGAAAATCTTCAAGACGAGAAGCACAAGAAACTCTCCAAGGGACTGTCTCTCTCTATTTGTTACTCAGCCAGCATTGGAGGGATTGCAACTCTGACTGGGACAACACCAAATCTGGTACTGAAAGGACAAGTTGATGAGTAAGTCTGGTTGAATTTGGGATTACATACCCACTAAGCTGCATCTTTCTCCCACAGCTGACTTCTAGCCAATACAGAGAAGGGAAATATCAATTTCAATTTGGTAACTTTAGGGTAGTTAGTTTATTTTCCTTAGGGAGCCTCAAAGTATCTTTTTTTTTTTTTTTTTTTCCTCTTCTATGAATCGTTAATTAAATGCAGAAGAGACTCCAGGGTTTTGGATGCTGACAGCCTTCTACATTTTGCAGGCTCTTTCCTGGCAATGGTAACATCATCAACTTTGCCTCTTGGTTCTCTTTTGCTTTTCCCACGTCCGTCGTGTTGCTGGTTTTGGCCTGGATTTGGCTGCAGATATTGTACTTGGGCTTTAAGTAAGTACACTGTACGTACTATAGCGTAGCTGACAGGTCTGTTATTAAGTACTCATTACACATGTACCACAAGTGATTCTTTTAATGATGAGCCTATGTCTGACATTTAGCAGTCACAACCAACAGAGACTACCACAACAGGCACTTACTAAGTGTCTGTTAAAATACTGCAACTTTTTCTCCAAAGAACCTGATAAAATCCCAGTTAAATATATACTGTGGATGGAAAAATGGAGCTATAGCTGCATACAACCTGTTCTGCAGCATTGCTTTCATGCCCTAAAAGAATGCCAGGAAATTGATTTCTGCATGCAGCTGGTATTTACCTTTGTGACAAGAGCTGCTGCAGACCCAGAGGATTAATATTGTGTCAGTTCCCATTGCTAATCACCCCCTGCAACCAGTTTGTATTTACCTACTTATTTTATACTTAGACTCACTTTTGCGTTATCCTCAACCTCTTATTTTATTTGGAAAGAGCTTTGTTAACACCTGAAATGGTATTTTATTCTTCAAATTCTTATTTTTAAATTCTCCTTTCCTGTAATTTTAAAAAAGCTTGGCGACTGTTTACATCCTGGTGATCATATAACGTCAATCGTGCTAATATTGTCATTATTTCCCTGTGTCCAGATAGCACCACGTGTTGTATTTACATCATGAGCTTCTAGGAAAAGGAAGGTTATTTTTGAATCTTGGCAACACACAATACAGTGCAGTTGGTATCTACGCCTATGGCTGCTGATGTCGCAATAATTTATATATACATAAATACATATATAAATACATACATAATACAATATGGTTGAATTATAAAATTTTGATTCTTGACTCAAGATAGCTAGCAAATTTCTTTAATATTTCCTATCCACTTTTTCTAGTTTTCAGAAGAATTTTGGTTGTGATAGAAGTCCTTCTGCAAAGGCTAAGGAGCAACAGGCCTACGCGATTATCAGGGAGGAGAACAAGAAACTGGGCTCGATGAAGTTTGCAGAGATAGCAGTTTTGGTTCTCTTCATACTGCTGGTACTGCTCTGGTTTACCAGAGACCCTGGTTTCATACCAGGTTGGGCAACTGTTCTCTTCAACAAAAATAACACAAGGTATCACCACTTTTCCTCCTCACTTTGAACAAAAATAAATCAGGCAACAATAGAATTATAAAGCATAGCCTAATTTCTTACTTCCCAAATGATATTTCATGCAGATTCCCTGCTGGGGTTATCCCTGCCTAATCCATGAATTAATCTTACGCTAGCATCACAACAAGTTTAGAAGTAAAATTTTCACTTGGGGCATTATCCAATTTGTTCAATGCCTCATGCACCTAAAACACTACTAATTTTCTCATTGAACATTAGTAAGAAATAAAATAAATAAATTAAAATTCTCATTGAAATTTCTTTTGTAGCTTTGTTACTGATGCTACAGTTGCCATCTTCATTTCAATTTTGTTGTTCATCATCCCTTCTGAATTTGCTACCAGCACTAAAGACAAACAACAAGCAGGTAAGCTCACTAAAGGCATCAAAAATCAACTCTCAGAATAGGTAGACCAGAAGTTTTACATTTTACATTCACAAAGGAAATTTCAAACTGTTCTTGCTCCATAGCTACTGTTGTATACTTTAGCCTACTCAAGGCTTTTATTCCATAAAAGTTCTCTATTTCTTATAATTTAACAAAGTACGAAACGTAACCCAGCAGTGTTCCAAACACCAGTATGCACATACCTAAAAGCTTCTGAAACTGAAGGCTTCAGCAGAGAATACGTGACTTAAGAGAAACGCACAGTTCAGTGGATATGTTGCCGTACTTATAACCCACTCTTACCTTTTATCTACTTTGCTATGCTTCTTGGAGCAACTACAGATTATTCATTAGTATTTTTGCAAGTCAATTTTAAAAATCTTTGCTGATGAGACTCCCATCATTTGCTTTAGGAGATAATTCCAGAGTCTAGTTTATCTTGCTGACAGAAAAGTTTCCTCATGTTCAGATTAAACTCACCTCTTGCTCTGACAAGTACTCCTTTCTTTGGAGATTATTGTACGGTTTACAAAATCTTTCTGGATTTTAGGCAGCAAGCCAAAGGTCCTAGCACCCCCAGCTCTCTTGGACTGGACATCGGTTCACCAGAAAATGCCATGGAACATTGTACTTCTGCTGGGAGGTGGTTTTGCCTTAGCCAAAGGCAGCGAGGTAACATTCCTCTGCTTACCTGGTGTTTGTCTGAATGGGTATTTTCTGTCTTACCTTTCACGTATGCTCTCCTGGAACACAAGAGGGCATGCTGGTAGCAGCAATGTGCGTTTCCTCAGCTAGTGGCAGTAAGAGCCTTCACCATCCTCAGGAGTCCTGTGATTAGAACAGATCTGTTTTGTTACCTGTGCAACCAGCACCGTACGGCAAGTTAGCACAATTAACTGTCTTTCAAGAAAAGTGGATGATTAAGAAAATATCCCAATACATCAAAGACTACTAAACAAAACTTAATTGATGTGGCAGGCATGAGGAGCTAAGGTGCCCAGGATGGGTCCCCAGATTATTTCAAACATCCAGATATGAAACAGGGAGGACATGAAGAATATTGTTTATGTACAATTAACAGCCTGAATAGAGAAATAATTGTGCTAACATTAATGCATTGTAAAGACAGTATCTTATTCTTTTAAACGCTTTAGAAAGGAAAGCATGTTTATTTTTAGCAAGGCCTCTACATGTTTTTCTACAGAAAGCAGTTTACATGAGAACTTCCATAAGAAAGCAGGGTAGAATTGGTAAGAGAAATGCAATTGGCCTGTGATGTGAGTATTTCTTCTCCAGCCTACTATCTTGACAGGCATCTTTCCTCTCCTACAGGAATCTGGTCTGTCTGCATGGTTAGGCACAAAATTGACTCCTCTGCAGGAAATCCCTCATCCAGCCATTGCTCTCCTGTTGTGTCTCCTTATTGCTACTTTCACTGAGTGCACCAGCAACGTGGCCACTACTACTCTCTTTCTCCCTATTCTGGCTTCAATGGTAAGTTCCAGTGTTTCAAAATGCTCTTATAAGAACAGCTTTCATCCCTGCTCCAAGCAGATGTATGCTCAATGCTTAAAAAATAAAGTAAAAAAACTGGCTGACACAGCCAAGCACTGGTCATGTATCTAATCAGGAGAGAAGACTTACAATATACATACATGCATATATGGGCATGCATATATATACTCACACACACTATGTGCTTCATTCAACCTTTCTAAAAACATTGCTAGGGAAAAGCAAAGGGATTAAATTCATTGGCATATTAGACTTTGCCTCCTGGCCTAAACAACCTCATGAGGTCACTGCCAGCTGTACTTGTTTTTTTCCTATTTGTTCTGCATAGAGACAGCAGCAGCAGCATTTGTTTCCCTGCAACATTCCATTACTGTATTTCACCCCGACCACTAGCTTTCCACAAGTCTCTGAAGGCGATAGCATTACTCAGGCTCTATGACCTAATTCAGACTTTTGCATTTCCACAGGAGACTCCTGTTTTGGGGTAGACATAGTTCTGCAGCGTGAAAAGGTGGTTCCAGAGAGAAATTGGAATAAGCTCCACCAAAATCTTTTTGCATAGGCCACAGACTCCAGCTAATCCCTAAAATGACACACTCATCTTCAGAGTTTGGGCTACCCATTTTACACTGATAACATAATTTCTTTCTTAATCAGTTTGAAGTCACTTTATAGTCTTGCCTGGTCTTAGAGTTGAATACAAACATTATTATTAATTTATACCACAGCAGGGATTAAGATTCCACAATCACAAACATAAAGCATTGGCCACAAAAAGCAATTCTTGTTTTTGGTGCACAAAGACACCGAATAAAAGTTTCTGAAGCAGAACCAAAATGTGAGTTCCTACAGCATTTGTGAAAGAAAAAGATTTCTGACCTGGACAAATGCAATCAGTATTCTGACAAAAGATTTCTGTGCATTTTTGTATATCTTAAACCATCATCTGTGCTCTCCTTTCTTGCATAGGCTCAAAAGATCTGCCTCAATCCACTCTATGTCATGCTGCCCTGCACACTTTCTGCATCACTGGCGTTCATGCTCCCAGTGGCCACTCCCCCTAACGCCATCGTCTTCTCATATGGACATCTCAGGGTTGTAGATATGGTGAGCAAAAGCACATTCTTTTCGTAGCTTTCATCACTAGTTTTGATCTTTCCTTTTCCGAATATTGGTTCTTCTCGAAAGAGTGTTGGAAAACTCACTGTACTCTACTGAAGTCAAACGGAAAGAAGAACATATGTGTATGAACTATTAAGGAGTCACTCTTACTAATCTATATTTAGAGCCTTACAAAAATGCTACTGAGTTTTTAAAAAACAATCAAGGTCTCTGGAAGATGTTCCAACAGGAGCTTGCTATCAGTCAGAAATGGCAACATGTAACTGTTTCAAAAGCCCAAACGTAGATCATAGGGATGTCAAAGAGACCTGTACAATCCTTCTGCAGGGACTAGGGCAAAGCCTGGCACATCTCACTAGGCTGCCCTGAAGTCCATTCTCAACATCGACAAGGATGTCATGTCCCTTGATAACTTTTCCAATTCAAACTGATTCAAGAAGAAATGCAAGGTAGCAGTAAATACCGATACCAGGTCAGATGAGAAAGTCCTACATGCCAGAAAAACCAACCATACAAACAATCCTAATCAGCAAGAAAGGAAAAAATATTCAATTCAATAAATAATCCTTCTCCTTTATCGTTATAGGCCAAAGCTGGATTTGTACTCAACCTCCTGGGTGTCCTGACGATAACTCTAGCCATCAACACCTGGTCTTCATCCTTGTTCAAACTGCACACCTTCCCATCCTGGGCAAACGCGACAGGCTTGTGCTAGTAATACGGAGACATAAGGGAAACAACTACTGTATCTCTTAGGACTGCAGTGTGAGCAAGACACAAGTCTTGCTGAGGCAGCGGTTGAGAGACGGGCCTCCTCTGTGGAAAAGGACACCTACAAACAAAATCATTCAGTTGATAGCAGCAATAGAATTGCCCAACAGTGCTGTTCTAGCAGGCAATTTTGTTACCCCAGCAGTAAGACAAGACAGTAACCTCTGGCTTTTCAACAGTTCCAGGTATCTTCAGATTTTCTGTTTGCACAGGGGTAAATTTTCCCCAACTACATCATTTCTCAAGCTCTGTGTGTAACGTCCGAAATCTGCAGTGAGAAAGAAGAGAGGTGTGCACGTAGAAGGAAGAAGGGAGACCGTATGTACCTGATTTCATGCCTGTATCTGTTTCACCACAGCTCGTGTGAATATTCACCTCTATGTGAGCATACAGGCCTCTGTGTTCAGCACGTACATACATAAGATTGTTGTGTACTCTGTGGGCACTCAGCACGGTATGTGTTGCATGATTACAGACAAATCACATACTCTCAGCCTATTTTATCACTTTGAAATGTATTTATTTACAAGCCCATTCTGTTATGGATGTAAAAGACTTTTTTTCCTAGAACATCCATCCCATTTTATTTATGTAAGATTAAAGTCTACAAGGTCATGGCAGGAAGAGCAATATTCTCTTGTGAAAGGTTAGAAGCCTTGTGCCCTGTAATGTGTATATGATTGAATTAAAGATTTTTTTTTATGTATCCTGTGTGTTATGGAGATTTTTTCTATTACATATGTCACTTTAAATACACTTCTGCCTCTTCCATCTGTCAACTGTGAGCTTCTTTAAATATCTTGGCATAGTCAGTTAAGTTTTCATAATTGATTTTCTGTTATCACTAAAGTAATAATTAATACTTAGAGTCTAATTTTCTTGGACTCTCAATACCATATACTGGGGCTCCTTTTCAAAGCCCCAGTACAGTTAAATGCTTAATCCCTATTCTGCAGGAACCAATTTTCAGCACCACATATTCTCCTAATGACCAAACTGTCCAAGATACTGGACTATTTGGATGTCTATTAGCACATACATTTTCAAAGACGATTTGCCATATCAAGCACTCAGTACCAAAAGATGAGGTTGGGTTCTGACCGATCATTTAGACTATAAATGCCGCTCAACTTTGTTTTAAATGATTTGTTCTGTTATAGCTTGCATAAGTTTTGCAAAGTCTTTTGCATTTCTGGAATCCCTTTTGAATCACACTGAGAGTGAATGTGAATGATTTTTGCTCTACAGTAGCACACAAGCTCTCCGGAATCTTCCTTCTTTTCTTTACTGTGCTAGTTATGGGGAGACTAGGACAATGTGCATTGCACTTTTCATCTTTAAAATGTTAGAATGCACTGACCCGCAGAATTTTCTTTCCAATTGTCAAGACAATTCTGATGCCTGCTTTTCACTGGTTCCCTTTGTATTGATAGCTTCCTTGGCCTGACAAGCACAGTTGCTGTGGAAAATCTCAGAAAGGAGAGTCTGGTGCTAACCCATCACTGTCTTTGAAAGACAGAATCTGTGGTTTGATTTGATATATGATAGGGATCCAATATAATATCCATAGCACGAGAAGGAAGGATGCTTATTCTCCTTCACTAATGAACTCCTGAGTAATTGATCTCATTCACATAACGACTTGCTCAGGTCACTGCTAATCCATTCACCTTCTTTCCCTTTGCATTTATCACTGTCAAATAATATCCAAATCTGCCCAAATACTTTCATTACCCTGATCACGATGTGTGAGTGCCTAACAAAATAACAAACTCAGGCAGACGGCTTGCTGCAAACCTCTCCCTTCCTTGCTCTTTGTCTGCAGCATCAGGGCAGTGTGCATAGCTTTTGTTTGCTTTTTGTTTTCTTTGAAATACTTGCACATAGTTTACATGTCCTTCTAAATTACTGCTTAGCTAAGCAGGAAATGTTGAATTCTTATAACATTTCCCATCAGCCTCTCCTCCCAGCCGTTTAAAACGGCTGCGTTATGATTCTTTGAAGTCTTTCCTATGAGTCTACATTATTCAGAGGCTGTGGTGTGCATAAGTACATGCAGGAGCACAGGTGCAATCTTTATGGCAATCTCCAGAAGAAAGAAGAAAGACGTGAAGTAGCACCGAGTGTCATGGGGCCAATGCAGTAATGCTGGGTGTTCCATGTACGTTAGCATGTATGAGCATATAAAGGCTAGAGATTTACCAGAAAATGGCTGCAGCAAAAGCTGCTCAAGGGGTTTCTAAATGCCCACTTTTCAGAAGAAGCCAGGTGAAAGGATGTAACCTGTAGACAGAGAAGAGAAACTAACAATAATACCAGGACACAAAGAGAACGGACAATTTCATTAATAGTTTCCACCTTGAAGTGATGGCAGCAGCAAGTGCACACTGGGCATTTTGTTGCCTTGGGTGTGTCTGAGCGCAGGACTAGTTGAGGTACAGCTAAATATAGTGTGCTTGTGCAAAAACCAGTAGCACGATTAAAAATGTTCATAATTTTCTAAGCAAAGCAGGTAGAAAGTGTTTCTAAGCCCCATTATTACACAGATCACCTTTGAAGGGTGGTTCCCCATTATGTTTCCAGATATTGCCCTCAAGGAGTGGCTCTATTTCCCATTGTGTGATCAAATTTCACAATCTTCTGTGAAACTGCCAGCTCAGCACCTGCTGTAGTTAGGTGTGATTTCCAATGCAGCTCTTCGTTTTGGAGCTGACACTAAGTTTGTTTTACATAAGAGTTGTAAGTGATAAATTTGTTAATGAGAAGGGGACGTCTGCCTCCTTGCCTGCCTTGTCTAAAAAGCAAGTGCACTACAAAACCACAAAATATAGGTTTCCCACAGCATATGCCAGTGAGTAAGTGGGTGACTCGCAGTCACCTCCTCCATTTTCCCTGGAGTTATGGTGCTGTCTTGCCTTGCCTTGCCCAGACACACACACACACATGTACACAGAAGAGAATATGAAGGACTTATCCTGGTAAACATATACATTTCTACAACACCTGACCACAAAAGAAAATCAGAAGAATTTTAGGCAGGGTAATGCAACAAAGAAAATAGCTTACTTCAGAGAAAGGCACTTCACACCATAAACATCTCAACAAATTTGTAAAGTGGCATGTAAGTGAGGCAGAAGTCACTTAATCAAGCTCTGAAAGCATAAACAAACTTAAAAGAACAGATGACAATTTTAAAGCCAAAACAGGATTAAGCCAGCATGTCTTTTATCCTGATGTTGGCTTGTGGAAACCAAATATTTGTTCCCAGTCACTTAAAAGCTATTAAAATGAATTTAAAGAAACCCTTGTTCTATAGCATTGAAATCTTGAAATATATCTAGATCTTTATTATTATTATTATTATTATTATTCTTTAAAAATGCTTTGAAGGAAACCTTATCATATAATGGTGACATTAAAAAAATCTCAAAAATGTGAAAAAATCTATTTTCAGAAACCAAAACACAAGCCAATAGGACTAGAAAACAGCATAATGAAAACAGAACTGGATGAAGAATACAAGACAGGCTTAAGTGATATATTCTAAAATTATATTAAAATATACACAAAAATTCTCAGTGGCTTAGATGGCGTGAATGGAGATCTACAACAAAGATGGAACTGAGAATCAAAAACAACAAAGAAAGAGATAAAGACTGCTGTCCAATACCACTGCAGACTGAAAAATGAAGGTCCTGTGTATTATCCAATAGACATCAGCATATATGTAAACACGGACCTTTCCCCAGGAGCTGTAAGAGCAGTTCCACTCTCATCCCTGGAGGTAATTCCTCCCTCAGATAGCTGTGGCATGTTGGCAGCAGTGTGCAGATGAGTGCAAAATTCCAACTCTCTCCATTTAGCATACTTGTTCTAGGAATACAACTCTTGGCTCTCAATTGGCACGTTGTTCTCAGCATTTGCAACAGCAGAAAGAGAGTTTAAAATTTCTTTAGTGTTGAACAACCAAGTAAAGAACAGAAAACATTAATAGGATGGCTTAGGAAATATGTAAATTTAAGTCATCAAGGAATTTCACAAACCTCTTTTTTTTTCAGCATGGAACCAATAAAACTATTTACAACGTGATTCACTGAACTTTACGATTTACGTTAGTAATGACCAAGGTCCTAAAGCCTGGAAACGAAGTGGTTTGAATGTAGTAATCACGCTGTGTCCAAAATAACAACTGTTTAATAGAACTTAATCACTGTTGTAAATGCTGTGCATTTTCTCCTATTAAAGACACGTCTAATATTATTTATCCTTTAATCATACTAACAGACCCAAAACATCAAGCTGCCATTCAGGATGGAGTCTTTTGCAACGTGCCATCTAGTGGCTGCAAACAGCCTGCCAGGGCGTGCTCAAAGGTCCAAAATCCAGGCCAAGCACTCAGCCTTGTGCTGATCTTCATCAGAAAGCATCCTTACATAGCTAAGGGAAAAGTGATAGAGCAAGAGGAACGCATTGCAAACGTAGTGCATCACAACATAGCTGCAAAAGTAGAAGCGTATTAATTAATCCAGTTAAATAAAAAATTAAATTCAAATTGTCAAAAGGAAAAAGAAAGCACTTTGAAAATAGAGAAGGAACAGGACGGTTAATTCAAGGGCTCAACCCACGTATATTGCCATGCAGGATTTAGATCAGACCAGATGCAACTGCTTCAAGGCTCAGACACCATACACCTATGTACGGCATGTATCTTGATAGAGCATTAGCGATGGCTACTTTTAGATAGAACTATATTTTGAATATTAACATTAATTATGATCAACATCAAATCGTATTCCGCTTCAGCTTGGTACTACTCAACCAGCTTCAGGTTATTATTGAAGTTCTCTTGCCAGCTTAGCAGCATTACAGGAATTTCCTCATTTCCCTTGATCCAGTCTACGAGAAGCAGAACATTTTTAAATTGTCCCAGCACCTGCTACCAGCTGCCACCTGTAAAAGCTACCCCAAAAATCAATCATATGATGCTCCCAGTCTCTGGAAGGGAACGGAAAGCCCTAGGACAACACATTTCATTAATTCTGCTGATTACAGAGTTTCTCGTTTCTTTCAATAAATCAAAAGGAGAAGTGGTCAGAGTTGCCTGCAAAACCAGTGTCCATATTAATGTGGGATTGCACAATGCCAGGAGGGCAGGTTGAAAGCAGAAGGGGCACACAGCCCGGTACAGTTAGCTGTTATGGCACCAGTTCTCCTGGTTGCCTATCAAGGACATCTCAGGCAGTGAGCAGTGGTTGCTTTGGAGCAGTTTTAAGCAACCGTAAAGGGAAAGTCACATTTCCCTTTTTGCTGTAGGACTATCCTGATGAGACTTGCCAGAAAATTCAAAAGGATCCTCTTTATTTGTAAGACGTCTGTCACCTGAAGCAAGTTCGAGTTTTCCTCCTTATTCTTACCTCTGGCAATATCATTCCTGTTACATGAAACACGCAATCATAAATCATTTGTCTGCATTGTAGATAACATAGCTGTACAATGCAAGCTTCCTCACACCTGTGCTTTTTCTTTTTCTCCTTAGACCTAAGCAAGCGGTGTTGTGGTATCCAGAGCTACAGCTGGCACTGAAGAAATAGCCCAGCCCCTGAAGATACCACTTATTCAGTCTGAAAAAACCCTTTGTAATTCCTCTGGTGTTAGCATCCAAGCTAACAGAGAAAACAGGAACAGCATCAGAATTCGTTTGGATGACTTTTAGAGACTGGACTGCTCGATGTAACTTGCAAGCTTAGGAAGGAGGACAGAACACTTTTTTTTTCTCTAATTAGTGGTGAAAACCAATGACCATAGCTGGTCAAAATAGAAAGATCAACGAATGGCCCAGAAAAAGACAAGCTCTCCTTTCATGCTCATAAATTATCTCCCAATTTGAGAGGTACTGAGAGTTGGTAGAAAACATGTTGCATGGACAAGACAAAAATTAGTTTCTGAAATATAGTCAGAAAAAATAATAATAAAAAAAAAAAAGCGAAGTACAGGTGCCAGAGGAGCAGGTTCCATGTGCCATCCTGGCTCTAGAAGCAAAAGTCTTTCTCCTCAGCGTACATGGGGCATGTGGAAGTGCAAGAGTTCATATTATATGTTTCTATATTTTGGCAAGAATGCTTTAGAAAAAAAAAAAAAAAGAAAAAAAAAAAAGGAAAAAAAAAAAAACATGTAGTTTATTAGCCTAGAAGAAAAACCTTTGGTCTGTTTACGCTGTAACCACACACCTGTATCTCAGAAATATGAGACAATTGATGGGGAAAGGGGAGGGGACTGACATCTTTAGTTTCCTCTGCACCAGGTGCAGTCAAGTATGCAATATCTTTCTAGCCACTATTTTGAATCTGTGCCACTTTTGGCCTACTGTACCTGCTGAACAGCCCCTGCAGGGAATGACTCCAAAACATGCCCATGCTCCCTGCTCCAGCAAGATCAGTTCTTACCTGGAGCCCTGGCGGGTGCATACGTAAGTCAGCCAAATCCTGAAACCATTCTAGCACAGCTGCAGTTCCTTCGAGTTACAGAAAGACAAAAACACTAAATCTTGTACTAATCAACTGTATCAGTTCATTTTCCTTGCAGAAGGCAATACTTAATTTCCCGTGGCTGCCAGTTTGCATTCCGTTTTTACAGGACATAAATGTGACACTAAGGAAACTTGGTGTCTGGTCACAATGCAGCCGTATCGTGAAACATCAGGGACAGGGACAGAGATAGACAAAAAGAACGTCCTCTCTCCTTAGTTTCTTGAGCTAAAACATAGATCCTATAAAATCCAGCTGGATTAACTGTAACAATCTAAGCATTTGGTTCTCCTGAATGTGTTTTTTATGTTCCTGAACAAACAGGAAAGAAGCAAAGAGGGTTATATATGAAAAGGATATTTTTAAAATAAGAAAAAACTTTCAATTTATTTATTTGCATCATGAGAATGCCTTATATTTGTTAAGATAGAAGCCACATGAATTAGAACAAAGTGGCTGCTATTGCAATACTGATTACATGAGACCAAACACACTGCTTGCCATGAAAATAGCAAAATTTATTTCCTAGCACTGTTTCTTTTGAATTAATTTCTTCTTTTTGGTATTAGCATGACATGAAATTATTCAATATTTGGAGCAGGATAAACCATGTGAAGCTGTTTAAGGAAGTACATTTTGCCACACTTGACATGACAAAGCAAAAGAGAGGACACACTGTGTCATCTGCTCTGTACAGATAGCGATGTGCTGTGGGCTGTGCTGCTGAAAAGGGAAAGCATGGTATTGCATAAGCCCATATTAAAACACACATTTCTGTAATTTTTATTGCTTGAATCTGACTGCATGCAGCCCCACAAACTACAGAAAGGAAAGTCTCTATGTTTAGGAGCTTAGACCTACATTGGGAAAGGAATATTTAGTATTCTTAGGCGGTGATTAACATGAACTCTGAGTTAGAGTTTATAAATATGATGAGTCTTTAATTTACACAACAAGTAGAGTAATAAAGATTAGAGAAAAGAGCTTGAGAGGGAGGGAGAGACACCTCCATATCTACCTTAGGTTGCTAACACACTCTAATTACAATCGGTCTCGCAACAAAATCTTTCAAGAGCCAATGCATTTCAGCTTAATATTCATAAATGGCTGGGTGCTGCATGCACAGTGCACAGAATGAGCAAATGTACTGTAGCAGAATGCCTGGTTTCCTTTGAATCTTGCTCAGGATATTTTTTTGTCGTGAAAGAAGTATCTGCAACTTTGGCAGTTGTAAAAATATCATGCGTGGCACCACCTGCCAGACTAATAACAATAATTAGAAATGTAATAAACTGTTCATTGGCAAGGTAACAAATTGTCTTATCCTTTGAAAGTCACACTGGCCTGAGGCAATTCCTCACAGACATTCGCCACTGATGTCACAAGAGCCTGAATGAAAAGCACACTATGCAAAAAATAAGATTAAAAAATATTTTTTTAAAAAAAAGAGAGAAAAAAAAAAGAAAAAGAAACAAACAAAAGGCACCAGCAAAGAGAAATTCAAGCAATCTCCAGTACCTTAAGTGGATTCACATTTTATTGAATAAATCAGTAAAACTAAGGACTTCCAAAGTGAGGGTGAACCAATCTGATTACTTCCTTACAGGCTGGAACATTTGGAGCTCATAATGCTTGCTTAAGAAGATGAAACATTTTTTTACTGAATTTAGAATGAAAACTTCACTTGCTTGTTATGCTTCTTAATTCTTTTCATCTTTTGTACAATGATCTTCCAAAAAAAATTTGCACTGGATAGCTTTTATACCAGGTTACTCTAACTCTTGTGTCTCACACATCTAGTTTTAAATCTAACAGTCTGAGATCAGTATTTCTTTCTTACTCAAGTTCCTCTAAGTACTAAAGCAATCTTGGTTCATCTGTCAGACAGGAATTAATGGCTGTTTTTTTTTTTTTTTTTTTTTTTTTTTTTAACCTCCCATTATTATTTTCCATTTGAACAGAACATGCAATTCCACATTGCTTGTTTTCTAAATAAGCGTTTAAAATCATCCCCAGTGATGGGAACGTGGTTTCATATTTTCATGACCTTACAGTGCATTTGTCTCCACTTCCACACAGTATGTTTTATCTCTAAAAACCCATTTTTAATTTCTAAAATGTAAAAGCCATCCAGAAATCTGTGGACATAAATATTTGCTTCAGTCCACGTTCTTCCTCATCCACCTTCTGGAATATACGCAGGCATTCAAAGGAAGACTGCTGCTGGTTCCATGCTTACAGAGAACTGAAGAGAAGAAAAGCAAGTCATAAACGCTGCATAAGCACTTCTTTCTGAGGCTTCTGATGATTTCACAGTCCCAGTAAGTCATCTAGGAGGGGCCCATGCCAGGCAGCAGCCTGCTTTTGTTCTTTGCTTTGTACTAAGAAGGGAGGGACATTGCTGAGGTACAACACTTTGAGTATTTATATGATTCATTCCTTCTTTCATTGAATCATTTTCTAGTTTCTAAGATAATACCTCTGGGATGATTTCAGCTACTGTTTGCGGAAGCACCAAGTTTTATGTTTTCCATTATTGTGTGCGAAGATAAAGATGAAGGAAGGATTGCCCAAGCAAGATGTGAAAAGGTTTTGGAGAGGGTGGTGGAAACCTCTCTCACACGGTTCTTATTACTGACCCGATGGCTCTAAAGTCTTGCATGCAGGAGCTAGCAAGGTCAGCTCAGCAGCCTGACTAACAGCCAGGTACAGCTCCACAACCTTCCTGCTGAACGTGCTGCATATTTTCCCAAATCCAAGCAAAGCCCTAGAGTGCGTCACAGAATTCATCCCAGGCGGAGCTTCAATATAACTGGTTAGGAAAACCCAACGTGCTGTTCCTTATGAATGTTCCGAGAACACTCTTCCCACTTTTTCTTTCTGTTTCAAAATCAATATAGTAATAGCTGGTTGAATTTTGAGACAAAACCTTGGAGAGGTGACATTAAGCACCTGTCAGCTCTGCCTACAAATCCTACAGGTAAACCTACGCTCTCTCAATGAGCTCATAAGAAACTCGTGTTTCAAGAACTGAATTTGAGTTGTATTCCTAAAACACCTTTCCTGCAATACGACTCCATTAATGTTGTTTATGCATTCATACTTCTCTTATTAATAACTCCAGAGTATTCTGGGAAAGCCGGGATAGATGTTCCCCCAAAGCGCGTGGAAGTGGAGAAGCGCTGGAAGGGCGTGCATGGGTTGGCACTGGCCGCTTGTGGAGCGCTGCAGTTAGGAACAACCAAGCACACTCCAAGAAGGGAAGGAGACAGACCAGTTGTACTGGTTATTAGGCATGGTTAAGGGGCTTAAAAAAAAAAAAAAAAAAAAAAAAAAAAAAAAAAAAAAAAAAAAAAAGAAAACACTTCTGCCAAGCCAGTTATAAGAAGATAATCATGTGCTAGCCTAAGCCTCTGGCAGGAGGAAAGCACTGTTAGCTGTCTTCTAGGTAGCTAAATATTAATCATCCTGTTTAGAACCAATCACGTCACCAACTGGTTAGCGCTTGGTTAAAGGTGGTACAGAGAAGGTGCTCTGTTCTATCTCCAGCTGCAGTATTCCTAGGCTTCTATAGGCAACGTGTTGGGCAAGGCAAACACAAAAGCAATATTCTGATTGTTAGCATGTTTATTAGGTTTTGGACAGGTTTCTCTGCAAGCTGAGAAGCACAACGTGTTCTGAGAGCTCTCTGCTGTTCCCGAGGGCTACATGAGAGATCCCCAAACAATTCAAAACAGATTCTCTTCAGCTGTTGAAAAAGAACGGCACAAGAATACAACGTGTTTCATCTTGGGTTGCAGGATATGTAAGCACAGTAAATTGCTAACATGCTGCATCTGTACCGCAGAGCAGCATCGCATGTCATTCACAAGCAAATGCTGTTTGCAACCTCTGTCACAGCTCCAGAAAGGATGCTGCACGTTCCTGATAGCATGTCAGCAAGGAGGAGCAGACACGAAAATAGCCTGAGAACTAAAAGATGCGCTCTGTTCGGGATAGGTGTGGGTTATTCAACACCCCGAGAAATCATCCTGCAGCTTGAAATAAATGGAAAATAAAAAGAGCAGGCAGCAAGCCTTAGAAGCGATAATACGGAGTGATGTATGAGCGATCATTTCATTGCTTATGCCTTAGCTCTAAGTGGCCAAACCTGCACAACACATTCAAAATCATGAATGTGACAGGATTGGGTTTGGAAGACTCATGCAGTTCAAAGGCCTCACCTGTAGCTCCACATGTTCTTGAAACTCCCGCAGTCCCTCAGGGCCTTAAAAGCAGAACACGAGAGCATTCTCCTTTGAGTCTCATGTGGTCTGACCTTTGGGAAGTTCTGCTTAGAGGAGTTGGAGGTGACTAGACAGAGGATCAACCAACTGTTCTTTGCCTTCCAATATCAGCACCAAAGTTTCCAGTGCCATTGTCAGGAGGATTTACAAAACACTGTCAGGATTCAATTACTTGTCTTCTGACACTCTTCTGCATTGTTGACTTTGACCGAGTGTGTCTTAATTAAATTACTGTGCTCTGGAAACTGATGTAAGGTAGACTTTCTCCTTACTATTGTCACCAAAACTCTCCCAATGCCCCCCCTGCTTTGCTCAGCTCTGTGATGTTAGGAAAAGCCTGGCAGCCAAAAACAAAGCCGTAAGACCAAACAAAGACAGCCTGCCAGCCTACCACTTATCCAGCAGCTTCAGGCTAGGAGAACTTTCTCTTTCTGTTAACCTTGTAACAAAAAAGGGAAGAATATCACAAAAGACACTTCCTAACATGCAATATCAACAAAAAAGGGAAAGCTGACAGAATGCTGCCAACAAATTACGTGCTGTGAAAAGAGAATAAAGTTTATCCTATGTTACGGGACATTTCAACCTTATTCTGAGGGTTTAAACTTTACACATTTACAGGGATCAGCTCCACGGAGGAACAAACATTCCTCTCTGAGTTCAAGAAAAAGGAGCTGGAACTGTATAGCCATGTCCTGAACATGGTATGTGATACAGAATAGTTATTAAGGAGCAAATAGCTAAGCAGAAGGCAAAATAAACATGTGAGAAGAATCAGAGATTATAGCTATGTTAGCCCAATATATCTGTCCTAAGTTATCTCAATCCTGTATTGACAGTTGCATATTGCTAGCAGTCTAGTCAAAAAAGCAAAACAAAACATATTGCTAAATGACACAATGACTTTACCACGTGTGTAGATCACCTACCTAAATTTCACCTAGAGCAGAAAGGCACGGAGTCAAGTCTAACACCGTGTCTCCAGCTCATCCTCATTTCTAAAATAACAAAACAATAATAGCTTATAGTGGCCTTCACATTGCTACAGATGCTATGCTTTATAGGCAACACTAAATCACTGATCAGGAAATGACATTTCATATTTAATAATGGTTCTTCATATTTTAATTTAAGATTAAACAATTAACAAAAAGAAAGTTCTGCAAATGCCAATGAAAGAGCATCCTAAGGGAGAGACAGATTTGGAGGGTACAGTTCAGATCTACCTCCTCAGTGAATTTTATCCTTCAGTCTTCCAACTGAATACTGCAGTGCACCACTCCTCTAAGCCATAGTAATGACAGGGCAAAAGACAGATGTGTTTTGTCAAAAGAAGAGGCTCAGAAGGGAAAGAGAATGACATACACTTAAATATACTGAACGCTAAAATTGATGTTCTGTTTACCAATGTGTTTTTCTAAGACTTTAAACTCCAGATAAATGCATTTGGAATTATTTCTTAGGGACAAAAATGGACTGAAGTGTATGTAGGTTAAACCAAGGTGTGTATTCCCTAGGGATATCTCAGAAGATAAAAAGCAAGCCCTGACTACTATTTAAAGGCAGCACAGCAGACGGTTAAGTTACACCCAGGTGTGTCTTCCCTCGGGTGATCCCAAGGGAGAGATGCTAGGCCACTTTTCCTATTTAATGGTGGCAGAATAGCTGGTTAGATTACGTCTTAAGTCATTTTGTAACCTTATCATCCAAATGCTAGGATACAAAAATTGTAAGCCTACAAAGCTATTTATGATAACAAATGCTGCAGCCATCACTGCATAATAAAATATAAACAATGCATTAAAAATAAGCAATTATCCCACTACTAAATGAAATAAGAATATTTTATCAAAGGAATGAATTTACGCTCTGGTTGAGCACAAAATGAAGTAAGTTCATAGGGAGAACTCCTCTCTGACAAATTTCCAGATCAACAAGACCATTCTTGCCAATTTTACATAGCAGGAGGGGTTTATAATGAGGTCAACAGTGGTTTTACATGTAAGAGAAACCAAGAACATGTTACATTAAAATTGATCAGACGTTCTGAATTGGACGTGAAGTGTCATGCACACCTGTGAACTCAGCTTACCCATTTCCAGTGCTCTGCCTTGAAAAGCATAAGCTAGTGCAGGAAGACAAGGACCACACTGTGGAAAATAAGAAGGTAATCATATTTTTCCATGTTCTATTACAAGATGACCTCATATACACAAGGTACCAAAATATGGCCAAAACGCAGCATTATGGGAAGCAGATTGTATAGGATGTTTACTCCCTAAGTGAGGAAAAGAAACATAGGAGCACACTCTTGAGCCACTCATTCTGGACATCTAACAAAGACATCACGCCGGCTCAGTTATGCAAGCTGTCATTTCCTTTCGCTACGCAGCACTGCCTGTGCACAACTACCAAACAGCACTGGCACTTCAGCGATCTTCAGTGAGCAGCCGAGCCCTCCTGAAGGTAAACAGGAGCCATTTCCACCCGCCGACATCATTACTTCTAACTACAGTCTCAGTCAGACATCACTGAATTGGTTCCACCGACTTGCATTTTGAATATTTGCTTCGCAACTTTGATGGCTGCAATTTTATTTTTTTCCCCAAATGAAAGATCAGATATCGCAACAAATGTTAACAGCTTAGACTAGCTGCCAGTACACCAAATTAACACTTTGGTCTTTGAACTAAAGCTCAGACCAAGAACAGATCTCAAATTGACTCATTACAATGGTCCAGTCTGGATCTGACAAAGCTGAGCTTGTTCTGATGTAACGCTCTTGAAGTCTTCTGTTCTTTGCTCGTGCCATATGGGTTCACCTGTGGAAGACCAAACTGTTCCAGTTTAACAGAGCTCCTCAGGTTCACTATAAAACCGGTGTGAGGAAAAGTCTTACTGGCTTTAAATTCTACACAACTATTTTCCCAGTCAAAAGGAGAAACACCATGAAGCACCACTGCTAGGTGGGCTGTGCTTTTTATGTCCCCCGAAGAGTACGTTGATATATGGCTGTGCACACACTGGTAAGGAACAGGAAAAGTCCTCAGCAAGCACGGATGCCCCCCTTTCCTCTAGGTATTTCCTCTGATAGCTATCCGAGAACAGAAGAGATAATGCTTGCCAGTCAGTGGTTCACTTTCATTCAGGATCTTATCTCTGCACTGTAATCGACCTGTGACGCCAGCTCGAGTAAACTCACCCAACAAGCTGGTGTTAAACCAGCTAACTTAGGTACCAGTAACTACGTGGCTGCAGCAGCCTGGATCTCAAGGCAGGCTGCAAAACTCACTGCAGAAACTGGGTTAATAATCAGGCCATTAGCCTACTTTGGTTCTGAGCCATTGCAGTCAGTAACTAAGCTACTAATACAGAACCATTTCGGATTTGTCTATCTCAGCCATCGGAGTTGGGAATTGTAAATTAAAGGTAGCACAGAATTCGGGAATAACTAAGTAAAGATGTCAAACAAAGCCCCGATCATCTCAGGACCTTTCCTGCCAGCTGTAGACATGTAACCCTGAGGGACATCAAATGGGAAAGCCCTTGGAAGGGACAAGTAATTATCCAGCACTATCTCTGAGATCTCCCAGACAGGAAAGAGCACATCCACCAACAATTCATCCTCACTATCTCCACAAGATCCCACAGATAAATTGACAAAGTCTTGGTTTCTAATATCAGAAGTTCCTGATAGAGCTAATAAAGTCAAATTGACAAATTCTTGATAGGAAATACACTTATCAAAGTTAAAACATATCTTTTCTTCCACCGGTCCCATTATCATGACATGTGGATGCCATGGTAGATCTTTTCTGTCACAAATTTGTGTAACGTATTCAGCAACAGGAGTCACAAAAACACTTCATGAGCAGCACGAACGTAATTGTCCTCCAGAGCAGAAAGTATGTTTTTATCAAAGTTTCAAGGCCTTATTCAGTATCTTACCATAATCGTGGGAGATAAACATGGGTGTACCTATACAATAACCTGGGGGCCGCAAAGATGTTTCTTCTGTTTTGTGGAATGACGATAATTATATTTAGCACTCATTCAAGGCTTTTCATCTTCAAAGCACTTTACAAACATTAATTAATCCTCACAACACCCTATGAGGTAGGTAAGTATTATTACAGTAGGTGTGATCAGGTTTGTGCAGGGGACTGCAGAGCGTGCACAAGCCAGGTAAGGGCAGCAGAAATACATATTCCTGCAATTGCACATTTAGGCTCTTATTCCTCTCTACATACCTGCACACAAAAACCAAACCTCTCCACATAAATACACACACACACATGCCCACACAAATGCATAAACACCTCCAACTTAGTTCTATTTTTATGACTGTGCTAAAGCACGCAGTTTTGGGGAAAGAACATTACCTTGAGTGTATTTGTCTCGTAGTGTTCACCTTACATTTAAGTGGCACAACATGGTTTGACATTCTGTGGTGGAGTCACAATTCTTTTCCACGATGAGAGTTTCAGGCTGATCAAACGTAAGAAAGATTCCTATTTCTGGTAGCTGAATGTTTTCTGATAGTATGGCAAAATCCATGCCAGGAAAAGAGTGTTTTTAATAACCGCAGATGGATAATAGGTTTGCAAAACACGGTAACAGATGGGTATTTTAAATCAAAATTAAAACAGAGAGGTTGAGAGGGAGCATTCTCTTTCCAGACAGTTAGAGCTCAATACCTGCCCAACTCTTCTGAAGAATTACCAAGAGAACAAGGAAAAAAAAAACCTGCAGCTTAGTCATATTTGTATTCTTATTAAATGCAGGATTGCCTGAGGCGAACAAGAGCTGATATCATAATTATTGGCTTGCCTAGCCAGCTGCCTTCTCTCACCTGATGTAAGATCAGATCTTTCCAGCCTTTGGAGACTCTGTACCGCTGAGCCTCCACTCTCTCTGCAGGGCTGTTTGAATGACCTAATCCTGTCCTGGAGCAGCAGCACGCCGTTTTGCTTCAGTAAAAAGGTAAGAGGAAACCTCTGACAACTTCATATAGCTTTTTAGAATTCAGCCGTGAAAGCCAAACGGAAGGGGGAGCAGAACTCTTTTGCCTTGGCTCATCTATTTAATGTGAAGTCCCCGAGGCTGACTTTGAAGAACTTCAGGCTGAGGGAAGGGGAAGGTCAGCACCTACATCCCGTTCCTCAGCAACTCCCATAGGTATTTATCAGCTGCGAGTGAGGAGTATCAAGAGAAGCAGTCAGGAAAACACCAGGTAAGTTCATAGATCCATTGGTCTTTTACTGGGAGAAGTGAAGACTGTAGGTGATTTCCCAAAGGGAAAAAAAATAGATCATCTTGTATGGGGTGTATACCAGCTTAAGCTAAGCCACTGTCTGTTTCATAGTTACAAAGAAAGCTGTCAGTGTTTACCATTACCTGGAAAAAAAAAAAAGAAAAAAAAAATAGAAAAAAAAATAAAAAGGAAAGAAAAAGAAACTACATAACAGAAAGACAAAACAAGAAAAGAACTTCTAAAAGAAACCTGAGGTCTCGTGCCTCATAAATTCACAACAGATTTATTTCAAGTTTTTCCAATGGTGAATCAAAAACTTGGAAAACCATACATTTTGAAATTCAGCTTTCTTTTACTATGGCCTGCATTTTAAATATGCTACTTTTGCCTTGTGTGTTTTGTGGCAGTAGGTGAAAACTTTTTTTGAGCTTACTCTTATATTTAGAGGTAACTGAAGTGACAGCCAGGCAGAAGCTGGGATGTGTTAACTGCAAAGATGACTGAACTTAAGTACAGCAAATGGAAACTTGTTTCTTATTTCTTTATGTGCATAGGAAATACATTGCCCTATTTTCACTTCTTAGTTTCAGACTGTTAGATTTCCAGCAAGAAAGGAACTGTTCGTATTATAAACACGATAATTATCAAACCTATAAATAACAACTAGCCATCATTCACCTTAACCCTTGGTCCTCCTGAAAATTTACAGATTAAATCTGAGGGAATTAGATTTTATTCTATAAATGTTCCAGTTTGATTTATCTAAATCATATGTTTCTAACTTGAATATTGATACGAGCTAGGTTGAACTGGATGAGTTTTAGGCTGAAAATGTATATATTTTGTTTACAAATAATTATGAACATAGAAGAACAAAAAGCATTTAAATATCTGGTGTGCATATTTCTTAAGGAGTAAAGAAGGATTGTGTGCTTTGCTGTCAGCCAAGTGATGCCCCACGTTACATGTGCAGCCAAGCACATTGTTTACCCTACGTCCAGGTGAGGGGAGATGAACATGGGTAGAAGTGGTATTAGTGTAAATGGCAAAAGGGACTACATCTTTTTAATGTAAGCATCTAGACTCTGCCCCAAATGGGGCATGGTGTGAGAAAGTACAGATATTTATATAAATTTGCTATATTCCTAATAATAATACTGTAGCCACATGTTAGTTACTGAGATGGCAGGCAGTTGACTACTCTGGGGAGTAAATGGAAATATCTCTACACCACCGTGGTAGGTGCAACACAGGAACCTGCCAGGGACACCTTAAGACATTTGCCATTACTGCAAAGCACTGGTGTGAAGGAGGAAAGCAAAGTAAAGGCACATCTGCATGAAGTGACATCTTTCTGATCCAGACAGGCTTTTGTCTTGTTCAGAACAGCTTGCTGCTCAAATGCAGTTTTTGAAGGGGATAATTAGGCGGGATTTTTTTATTTTTTTTTAATAGGAAAGAAAAAAAAAAAATAGGATATGCTATGTCATCTTAGAATATCTATTTAGCAAAAAAATAAAAAATAAAAAATAATTTAAAAAATAGGATTCCTGGAAACTAAACATTAACCACAACAACAACAGTCTGAACTTTTTGACTGTGAACTGCAGAAATTTAACACAAGTAGCAGTGTCATGCAGAACTTCTTTCAATCACGAAATTGCTCCCATAACCTAGTTTATTAGGCTGTTAAATGACCAAAGGCAGGGAGACAGTGATGCAGCCTCTAAAAAAAAAAAAAAAAAAAAAAAATCTAAAACAAATTTTCAAGTCCTGCAAAACATATTGCCAATTGATTCACCCTAGAAAGAAAATGTCTTTGAGTAGAGCCCACAGTGACCACAGCTAGATTTTAAGTCAGACATTCTGCAGTTATCTATGCAATAAAATTTAAAAGGCATAAAGATTCAAATTAAAAAAAAAAAATCAAAACCAACAACATGTATTTAGCCTTTAGAAGGCAGGGAGGCAAAGCACTGCAGAGTGTGTATAATTTTTACATGTACTTCTCTGTCCTGTTTATAAACCAATTACAGATGCAAAATACTCCAGCAGCTCACTCCTCACTCATGCAGAAACTTTGGAAGCTGGCTCTTTCTGATTGTGCCCATTAGAAAGTAAGGAAAAACGTTGGTTTGGATGTGGCAGAAGTAAAACAGTATTTGGTAGATTGGTGCCTATAAATCATTGTAAAACCAAATGAGGTAACTTCCAAGCAGATAGGAGTTACTGTTTGTGACCAAGTTCTCCATTGTTACTCAGAAAGGCTGAGCTTTATGATTTGGGTCAAACACACCTCTCTGCTCTCCTGCACCTGGAAAATCATTAGCTTGAAATACAAAGAGATTAATTATGGTGATAATGCAGATTAAGTGAGAGGTACAAGTAAAATCCTCCTCTAGTACATCTGTGAGTATGCCCAGCGCCACATCTTTCCGAGGCCATTCCCCATTCAGTTAAAATTTGAAAGCCAAGTGGCAATTCCCAAAAACCATCCAAGGCTGAAAGAGGTCGGAATACTGTGGGTAGGAGCACACAAAGAAACCACCACTGCATGGCATCATTCTGCCTGCCCTAGGAAGCAGAGCTGTGAGGTGCTGCTTTCTTCTGAGTCACTGCTGAATCAATGCCCTAACATGGCGCTGACAACAGGATGCTGCTCACGTTAGGGACTAAAACCTAAGCTGTTGTGGCAAGTTCTGTTTATCAAAGACACTTTGTCACGTTTAATAAGATTAGGGAAAAATTAAAACTTTTGCTATGTTTTAAATAAAAGTTCAAGTCATGCCCTCATAGTCACAGCCTGCTGCTCTTCTGCATCACTAACTGGCTCTTTACCTCACAGACTAAAACCCAAAGATGATTTAGTGTTGTTGTTGTTTTGTTTTGTTTTTTTTTTCTTTTTATTTTATTCAGCTACATCCTGTAAAACGGAGCCAATTTTTGCACCCCTCTTGTGCATCTCAGTCCCCTGGTCATACATGGGACACTCGCAGTGTTTTCTTCACAATGCCCAGGAAGCTCAGACCCCTCACTACAATGCAGTACACCCAGCTTGCCTTGCCAGCAGCCTCTTCCCAAGGCCCTCTATGTCATTATTCTTTACCTATTTGACACTATTTTTCTTTCAATTCAATGCTTACAAGAACCACATACTCTAAGCAAATAGCATAGAATATTTGTTTTATTTGCAATGCCAGACCTTCAGGTTGTCCACAGAACAACATAATCTTTTGCATTATACCAGTGAGGTAATAATGCCTAAAATTGTTATACGTAGTTTACCTAAATTTCCCAACATTTTCAAATAAAACCTGCATTCTTTGTGCCCTGTTAAATGTTGTGTAAGTATTGAAGGGAGCTGCTAAACATGCGGTTAGTAAAGTGATCCCTGTAGAGCCTTTACAAATCTCAACAGTGTCTTTTGAGGCTTAGTTAATATATGTAAAATCATTTTAAGATGTTTGGATGAGACAGGGCTACTGCAATCCAGAGCATTATTATCTTTCTGTTGGTGAAGTGCTCAGAAATGAATGAAGCATATAGGGTGAGGTTCCATCAGAGTCATGTAATGAAGCTAAACATGCTGTCATTTTAACCCAATTTGTTTCCCTCTGTACTGCTGCCTCACCAGTTTGTTAGAGCCTCTCAAAGGAGCTCATCTAGTGTCAGCTTACAACTTCCACACCTAGCCCGTACTTTACTCCTGGAATGGGTAGGTATCCCTGCCCTGCAAACTCTTAACTGCTGGTTCAACAGACCTGCCAGGACAGGTCCCTGCAACATTCCCCTCTGTGGGCAAATGGTAGGATGCCAGAAATATTAGACAGGAACCTGTTCTCCCAGGAATGTAAGTAATTCATAGAAGGAAATAATTTACTATTTTCCCAGCTGGAATAATTAAACAGCTAGGCACTGTCCTCCCAAGTGCAGAAAAGAATAGCAAACCAGAGAGGGGGAAAAGAGCTGGAGTGTCCTTCAGTATGAATTCCCTCCTGGACTAAACAAGCTTAATCCTGTGAATCTTTCCTCACAGGACCCATTTTCTCGGTTCTGACCACTCTCACTCTCTCCTACGGACTCCAGATTGGAGTCCGTTCTTTTGAAATGTGGTGACAAAACTGGACACCAACCTTGAGCAGATGCTTTACCAGCACCAAGAGGAGCTAGCATCCTAAGTCTCACAGCATGCGCTTCTGTAAGCACCTCATACCTGCAAGCATGCCTGCCTTTTACATTAAAGCATGATATAGCTGATTTAGGTTCAGCTTGTAACCCATTAAAACCTTGAGAACCTCCTATGCAGAACTGCTTCCTAGTCACTTTCCTCATTCACTTTCTGTGAGGTTTATTATTCCTGCCTAGATGTTGACCTTAGTTATTATTGGAC
Organism: Oxyura jamaicensis; assembly: GCF_011077185.1. NCBI lineage: Eukaryota > Metazoa > Chordata > Aves > Anseriformes > Anatidae > Oxyura > Oxyura jamaicensis. The sequence goes on from NC_048911.1 coordinate 6,469,227, forward strand.
TGCGTTTTACTTGCTTCGGATCATTTTTCGTGCCTCCTTCTGAGTAATAACCCTCTCCTGTAAATCCATATGCAAAGCCTTCTCTCTTCATGCTGTCTCCAGGTTTGATTAGTGCTCCTCTCCAGTCAATCATAGAAGACATCGGTGAAAACACCAAGTAGCGTCCGACTCTTTTACAAATCCACTCATAATACTGCCATTCTGACAACAGTTAGTAACTGCTCTTCATACTGTTTTCCACCCAGCTTCACCTCCTCATTACTAGAGTTTTCTCTAAAATAACATTTCTCGGTTCACTTATGAACCAATCTTGGGAGACAGCGTAAAAGCCTCAGTAATGTCAAGCTGCATTACGTGTACATCGCTGCTTCTTCCTGCAAGGCCAGTAGACAGGCAAACTACACTAGCATGACAACTGGTTTTATGGCTTTTACTTTTGTCCTTGTTTCCTTAGTTTGATTTTTATATATATATATTTTTTTTAACTTAACTTTATACTTTTTCTGGGAATTGAAGTGAAATCAGCTAGCTGTAATCCTCTCATACTTTCTAGTTTCGAGACAGGTGCTGCATTTACCTCCTCTCACTCTTCTGACACAGCACTCATACTCAGTGAATTCTCAGAGACTTGCAGCTCTGTCATTACTTCAGCCAATTCTCTAAATTCACAAGAATGAAGTTAATTAGGTCCACTGAACTTGAAGACGTCAAAAAGGCTCAGCCTTGTCCCCTGGGAGGTGAGAACAGATGTATTCCTCAGAGCATGAGATCAGAGGCAAACACCATTAATATTCCCAAATTTCTCATACTCTGACTTGGCATTGCCCCGTTAGTTTTCCATTGTGCTTTAAGGTCACTAATTAATGTGTGCCCTACTTTTCCACTCAGGAATGGTTTGGGGCTGTTTGTTTTTTTTCTTTGAAGTGCAGAGTGTCTGGAGAACACCTGAGCTACCGTATGGGTTTTGGGGTCAACTTTGTGATATCTGAGTTTTGTTTTCTTAAGATGCAAGAAATACCCTTGTCAAACACCATTATATGAACATTTTAAAGCACTGAAAAATTACATATTAGGACTAATATTTTCAAGATTAGCCATTAATGCAAAGTACTCTGTTCAGGATAGCTTGCTCCTAGTCTTCTGAGCAACAATGCTACTTATTTAAGTCCATGGGAATTTACCGTCCATAGCTAGATACCAGTTCAGTCTATAATCATGTGGAAAAATTCTTTGCATCACAACAATTTCATTCAGTGCTTAAGACTCACTAGAAACCTCGTAATGGCTTCCTGGATTTCTGTCCAGCCTCACACAGCGAGAGCACTCTGCAGCCTAGTTTGACGAGCATTACCTAGCAGTCGTTTTCAGCAGACAAGAGCCAAAAAACAAGTAGGGGACAGCTTAATTCAGTCACACCTGTTCTCTTTTCCTCCCTGACCCTGTAAAAGTACAACAGGGGACTGTTTTCAACAGGGAAAACAAGCCAGGTTTACCTATGCATATGCATACGTAGAGTGACTCAAAAGGACTGCAAAAGGGACTGCAATATTTGGCTTAAAGTCATCGTGCTCCTTATTGTTTTAAGTCTCCACAGAAAAAAGTCATTAAAAATTCAACAAAAATAGAAAAAGTTTGAATACAGGTGAATAGAAGATTTTCCCACATACACAGACACTATTAAGCTACAGGATTTAAGAAAGAATGGCAAAGAAACATTTAAGAGAGAATGAAAATGTGCAAATTGGAATAAACACATGCTGAATCTGAAGTACCTGCAGTGAACTCCTTGAATTTAACAATGGGGATAATCAAGTCTTACTGTCATGTAATTCTTAAAAAGTGTATGATGGATCTATCATACTTGCTTCTGCTTTAGATACCACAAAAATCAAATTTTCACCTTTATTTCATGACTACAAATGCAAAACCAGATATTCTTGATGAAAAAAAATATATATTTGTGATTCCTGTATAATCACTATTTCAGCAGGACTGAGTTTCTCACAAGATGTAAGATATATAAAAATTACAGTAAGACAAGTGGTAAGTGGCAATATTTAACTTGAGAAGAGAGAAAGAAAGGAATAATTTACAGAAAAGCAAACAAATAAAACCCATATGAGGAATTCTTTTGCTCTAGTTTAGCAAGTCAGATTTGATGACGCATTCATTAGTGATATTTAAGGTTCAAGCTAATGTTTTTTGTAACACACACAGGCCCTAGATTTCACTGTCGGAAGAAACTAGGCATGTGCTTTTTATTTTTTTAACCTGTTTTCCTGCTGATACTCTTCTCTCCACTTCAACCCGGCTGACCCTGCTTGGGGCAGGGGGAGTAGAGCTGGATGAACTGAGGTCTTTTCCATCCTCAGCTTCCCTGTGCCTCCATGAAGCTTTCCAATAATATCTCTGCTAATCAGATCTTGCTACAGATCGGAAACAACAGCTGTGAAAACGAAACACCTCATAAGAGAAAAATGGCCTTTGACCATAGCATGGGATCTGCCGTGGGAAGCTGCGGCCACCACGGGGCAAGGTGACAAAGAAAGCCAAGCACGAGGTTGCTTTCAGTGCTGACTGGCCCCTTCACCAGCAACAAATGACTATGGTTGACAAAAGCTGCTCGCGCAGGCTTCATCTCAGACAGCCTCAGATAAAACTAATCTCAAACGCAAATCTTTTCCTTGACTTTAAAACTTGATCCACGATTCGTAACCGATAGCTATCATAACACAAAGCTCTGGATTCAGTTGGAGGAACTATTACTTCAGAGGGTTTAAATATGGGAATGCAAACAAAAAGGTCCAAAATAAAACATCTTATTTAATTGTAAGACATTGCTTCAGGAATATATATCTATGCAGTCTCCAAGCAGCATGTTCTTTGCTCAGGACCCTATTTTCCCTTCCTGATTTTTTTCCTTCCATTCAGTCTGAACCTCTATGTTCTGTACTTGGTATGGCTGCTTATAGACCCCCAAAATACTATATTATCAATTTATTTTAAATCTGCTTAGCTCATCTAAAAAGTTAAAACATCACAATGAGTAAAGAACTGTATAACACACAGAGGTATTTAAAAGGAAGGAAAATTTTGAGCAGTTGCTGCTATCAGTGGCAATAGAGATTTGTGGTTGTTTCTTTTTTATTATAAAATATAAATATATTTTAGTATCTCAAGTCTTTTTTTCCTCCTGAAGTTACCATTCTGAGAAAAGAGTTAGCAATAGTATGAAACCATACCTAATGAATATTCTTTATCAACTGTGCTTTAAGCGTTGGAAACAAACACCTATAAAAAGTTTAATTTGCATTATTTTTTTATGTATAAGAAAACAATGTTTTTTGTAGTATGTTTAGCTTTACATCTTCCTTTAATGTGGTTATCCCCTTAGATCAGCTCATTATCTTTTATGTACCATTGAAATTTAATATTTTAAGAGAAGAAATGAGGATAGTTCCAACCTCTTGATATCTAGCTGCTCCTAAAAACATAGGATTCCACTTCAATAATGGCATTAATTTTTCACACGAAGGAGAGGACAGAGAAGATCTGTTACAGAGCACAAGTGCCTCAGAGCTTTCCAAGCTGCATGATGATATATGTGTCACATGCAACAGAAGTACAGGGGGAAAATGCAGGACTTTTATGATTTCTGATTAATTTTAGCCTTTTTCTTGTTTCTAATTGTCATCTCCATTCATAACTTTGTAATAACATCAAGTAGGTGTACATAATTCAAGAAATTTGCTTAAATGATGCTTCCTCAAAGAAACAGCGACTGTTTATCCAGACTGTTTACTGCTAAACACAGTTTCTGCACACCAAGTTCTTGGATGTTTGCTCTTTCTGTGCAATTCCATTCCTTTATTCCAAGTGTGCTATTACGCCATGTCTAGTGGTAAGGAAATTTATATTTTTTAAAGTTACTGGGGTGTTCCTATAAGTGAGATGTAAGGAACAATGGGCTACCCATTGTGTGACATAACTGAATTTCTCCTATAAAAGCTGTGAAAGTCAAGCTTTCTAGTTTCCATGTCTTGTTTCATCTAAATTTTATTTATTTATTTATTAAAGAAAATGCTGTGCTGTAAGAGATTTCAGTTAGCCACAGTTTGGGACAAAGAGAATTAAAAATACATGTATAGCATCAGTTATCAATAAAGGATACTTGCATACCCTGAAGGACAGACACAAACAGAATTAGGAATTTGTAACAAATAGTCAGAAGTAAACATTACATTTTGAATACGTATGTAGTTCCTGAAGGACATCCTCTATTGCTTTAGATATTCCTTAAAAAGTTGAAATATTTCAGCACGTAAGAGATTACTGTTATAGCCTCCATTTCTTAGATAAGCTATTGACAGAATGATTTTGAAATATAAACCCTGAAGAGATAAACCTAACACCCTGAAGAAGGGTATGCATGCCACAAATCTGTGTATTTTCAGAGAGTTTTTTGCTGTGCACGATCAGATGATGGCCATACATGTATGTGTATATATATATATATATGCATACATATATATATATATATATGTAAATTAGTATAAAAGCACATCATCTTTCACAAGTCATATGTCCCTGGTTGAAAAGTTTATCCTACAAATTACATTATTTTGCCAAAATTTCATATCAAGCATCCAAGCCATGCTGGCTTGAGCAATGTGTTTTTAAACAAGCAAGAATGCAGAGAACTGGGAAAGAAACTGAGCTCTGCTTTGCTCTTCTTTTAGAGGACACACAAAGCTTAAAGAACTTCGCTAAAATAGTTAAAAAGCATAAACGAAGAAAATCAACTTAAAATCAAACAACTCTTCTCGATACTTTTGCTTTTAACAGTAAAGAAGCAGTGCTTATGAAACAGAAATAGACTCTAGGAATAAATTAGGGACTGGGAAAACTGGTGGGTGTAGCAGAGGAATGAGTGCTTGGAACGTGGGGAGGGTGAAGTGGAAGAGCAAACACCGGTTACTTTATAGTGAGGCAAAGAGAATCACAGGTTAAGTGGGTGAATGAACTTTGGTGCAATTTAGTCTTTCGGATATGGCAATATTTACAGTTTTAGGGACACTTATGCTGTTATCATAACTGCAGATTGGGGTGATTTTAGTTGTACGTATTGTTTTATAACTTTCCTTGTTTTCAGATCTTTTAAAAAAAAAAAAAAATGAACTTCTTTTGTACTTACATTAAAAAAAGAAACTATATTTCCAAGGCTTACAAAGAATTGTCATAATCGTTTCTAGGAAGTTAAACACCTTCACGCACAATTTCTTGTTTCGTTCACCATATTAGATTTGCTTTTCCTTCTCCCTCCTCCCCTCTTTTAGCCTTCCTAATTTCAAGTCACTTGCATTTCATGTTGTTCTCAGCAGTTATTCCCTCTTGAAGGATTAGCATATTTGTATGTTACTCATTTTGCAAAACAATGTCAGGCCATATTTCCCCATAAGGTTCTTTAATCTCCAAACTGTCCCTCATTTATATTTCTGCCTGTCTGGCTGTCTTTTGCTCCTTCTGGTGTTCCAAAGGGGATGCTTTAAATTACAAAACTCAGTTCTCAACTTGATGCTAGGGTGTGAATGACTTCGTAAGCTGGGGGATAGGGAAGGAAGAGGTGGGGACAGTCAGGTGTTTGCCTTTTTATTTCTTCAGCCTAAATTCTCTCCCCCTTTTCTCTAACTTTGCAGAAGATATTAACCTAGATTGTTTGCATCTGCTGGTAGCTGTGTTTCTCTGAAATACATCACCTTTTACACTGCAGAGGGTTCATGGCATTGAAATGTGTGACATGCCTGGTTTTATGAGTTTAAAATAGCGTGCAATGCTGTGCACTTGATACTGAAAAACATCTGTCTTGGGTGAAAGCGAAGGCCTACCGAGGTCTGTTTCCAGCCATGAATGTGACTCAGTGCCTGGAGAAAAGCATGGAAACAGAGCAAACAGCTTGCAACTGGAGCTAGTGTCTGTATATTTAATAAGCCACAATGAGTTTCCTTTCTGTGAGCTTGTCCCTTGTCAACCATCCCTTGAATACATGCAATTATTGTTATTATTACTTTTTAATACACATCTACCGTGGCCTGTGGCAGGGCCTTGCACCTATGATTTAAAACATCTCTCTCATTTTTTCACCATCACCACCACCAATCATATTTTCTCCAGGCCTAAGCCCACTTACACATCCCTCACATGGATGCTGCTCCAGACTTTTGATCAGATTTGCAGCCCTTTCCTCAACCTGTGCTGTACAACTCTCTCCTTTTTCCCTAATGACGTTAGCATTTGACTCCTATTAGCATTGAGCTGATGTTTTCAAGGGGCTATCTGTAACTACTTTTTCTTGAGTTTTAATGGTCAGCTAAATGCACTTTTTTTCCTTAAAAGAAAAGGGATCGTTTTTTTGGCAAACAAATGTTTTTGTGCTTCTCTTTAGGGTTTCATATAAAGCTAAACTTCCCATCACTGAATCTCATGAGGTCTTTTTGTTGTTCCTCCCACTTAATCTCTACCTTAACTATTCAGAATAACAGAACCATTAGCAAATTTATCATAGTGCTGCTCATCTCTTTTTGCAGGTTGTTTGTGAATATATTAAACAACAGACAGTCTCAGCAGACCTCTAAAGATCACACCTTCCTTGTGAAAGCTGCACACTCACCTACCTTTACCTTTCGTTTTCTATCTTTTAACCAATTAATCTATCCACGCAAAGACCTCTTCTGCAGGTGGATATCCAGGAGATCAGTGGCAACTTAGTTCCCTTAAAGCCTTGTGATGAAGCATCTTGCCAAAAGCTTTTTTTTTGGTAACTTTATTATCAGCTGAAGTTCCCTAAACCATATGTTTGCTGGGTTCTTAGAAGTAAGTTTGTCAGGCATGATTTCCTTTAACAAAAGTCATACTGATTGTTACCGTATATATCAAACGGTATTTATCCATGTGCCCACTCTCTCTACCCTTTAGAAGAAGGATTATGTAAGTGACTTTATATATATATATATTCCTCATCTCTACCAAAGGGATCTGTTTAAAAATTGTAAATCGTATTTATTAGTTCAGTTTGTGGAAGATGCTTTTTTCCACTCTTTTTTTTTTTTTTTTCTTGGTTCTAATTAGCATAACGAGAGGATCTTTTATATTGTTTCTAACATTTTGCTCTATTGGCAAAAATGGAAGTATAAATATACTGGTAAGTCTCTTTATAATGATTCCTTTCCAGAAAATGATCTAGTATACCCGTTTGAAATACCACTCAGTATTGACTGCTGCATACATAAAACCAAAAGTTAAGTTTTGTGGACAGAAAGCTATTGCTAGGACTGGAGGGTGGGATCCCTCTGGAGAAATAATTCCTATTCTCCATTACCTCTTCCTCCATCTTCACAGCTTTATAGGCAGCATTTTCCATGCATGCCTAGGAATAGGTGTCAGCAGAATACATCACTCCAAATCAGCTGTGCTTCTATGAGCTAGCTGAATTAGTTACTAGTTGCTAGGTGGATGCTGAAAGACCTTTGATCTTAAGAAGACAAAGCAGGAGCCTGAGTCTTGGGTTTTGTGTGTGTGTGTGTGTTTTCTTTTCAAAGGTTTCTCCAGAAACTAAATGCTTGTACTAGTGCTGCATTTCTTCTGGCTGCATGCAATTTCTTTTCTCTGAGAGTTTTAGAGGCTAGTGTATGTTAGATCGCATAACCCAGGCTAAACGTGAAACAAGTACAAGCCATGGTTTGCACTGATTCAGTTTAATCCAATGTAAAACTAACAGAAACTGTTACAATGAAAACTCACTTACAGACTTAGAGCAGCTCTGCCTGCTGACATCAAGAGCTCAAACCAGAGGGTAACAGGTGAAATCCCTCCTTCTATACAGAAATAGGCATTTTCAAAGCAAAAACTCCCAAAGCCCTTCAGTTAAACAGCCCCTGAGCTTGGTTATCTGGCTCTGCTGTTCCCCTACTTAACGCATCGCAGCTCAGTGAATCAGTCATTCAAAGCTGTTTTTTTTTTTTCTTTCTGTTTTTTGTTGTGCCCTTTTTTTTTTTTTTTTTAACATCCCCGGCTTACGACTGTGCAAATAAGATTCCCAAATCCATTCCTCAGATCAAATAAAGGTAATTACAGAGCTTACTGTGGGCGATTCCCAGTGGGAGGGTGGGAGTGGCCACGGGTGGGGCTGCAAGGTGAATACTGTGCATGCACAACAGAGAAAATGGGAATGCACCACACCCGTCATAAAACATGCTGCCACAGCCAGCAACAGAAACCATTAGGGTGGATCATCATACACACCTTCTCATAAAGACAGAAAGATGGCATGAGATCCCAAGATGAACTCTCAAGTCACAGGGAGATGAGCATGACTCACTGAGAGAAAAGGAACGTAAAATAAATTGTGAGACTGCTGAAGGATCTGTGCCCTGTGTCCCCCACGTTTCCCCCGTGTAATGTTTCCAGACAGGATTAATAAGGTACATCACATTCCATACAGCCCTGGAGCTATCAATAGGTAGTTCGAGGGAACCTTTTACTGTTAATCATTATTATTACACTAGCACATAAGAAGCAAGGGCCACAACGTGTTATGTGTTGTGTACGGAGTACCTGACAGTTCCCGACCAACGTTACTTACTATGCCCCTTGGTGGTTCTCCAATTTTTTGGAAACTTTAACCAATCTCATCTCCCAGCATTTGTCTTTAAAGCCAACAGACATTTGCGTTCCAATTAAAATGTAATGGTGAACTCTAGACAAGAGAATTTTAATAGAAAATATTGTGAACAGCCCTTAGACTATTTTGGAAAGTACCAGAAACTAGGCTAGCCATAGCAGAAGGGAAATGGGTATAGAATTTATCAAAAGAACCAATAATGTGATGGAAGAAAGTAAAGTGACATGGACTTTCATTGCAGGGAGCAGGAAGGAAAGAGGATGGATAAATACTTAGGAAGAGACAAACTACAAAATGATAGGAGAGGGACACTGAAGGGAAACGAGGTGATGTGAAACAGGGCTACAGAAAAGGTAAGAGTGAAGCAGAGATGGGGAAACCATGAGGGACAACTACAGAAAAGGAGAGTGATGATTCCCCAGTATATTCTCCTAGCTTTCAGCAAACCACAGCTCATGAACTTTTGAGCCAAATAGAGTATCTGTTTAGCTGCAGTTCAATTTTATGCCTATAGCTGCTTTACAGCTGCTTCCTACAGATTTTTTTAAATCATTGAACCGATGGCTCTGCTGCCCATGCATCTGTACGCTGCCACTCCCCAGATCTGCTGGAGAGTAAAACTTCGCCCTGAATTCAGTTCCATACTTGCTATGATCAGCCCATGAACACGCTTTGCCGTTATCTCTTGTGCTAGTTCTACCTGCCAACCACGTCGGTTATTCATGAAAGAATCACAGTTTCTGTATCATATTAACTACTTCAGCTCTTGGAATCGAGTCTGACTTCATGCTTAGATGTCTGCTGTAAAGCAATGAAATTTCATACTGCTCATTCAGGAAACAGCACAATCATTCATCCAGAAAACAGGACAGAGTATGCAAAGGATAGGGTTCTGAAAATACCATCAGAGTTGCAAAGCTGGTAGGGAGAGCTAGCATCTTTTTTCATTAGGTTAACTGGTGTAGTTGGAAAGATGCATTGATGTTTCTGTGAAGAGCAAAAAGGTGTGGGGAAAACCAAGTCCAAATGACAAAGCCATTTACCTTCTTTGCTAAAAGTTTCCCATGTTTGGCTCCTGTTCCATGATAAGTTCCCTTTCTGCTGACCAGATTACTTCCCTTTTATTTACTAAGAAAAACAGAACAAATAATCTCATGGGCTCTTTTTAAAAAGTATTTTTCAAACAATGTTATGCAAGAAAATTTATAAGCGTGCAAAATCCTTTAACTGGCTTATGTCTGGTTCAGGAAATGCACAGGTTCTGTTGACTAAAGTGGCAAACTCTTACAAAACAATCTGTAACACCATGTTTTCTCATTCCTTTCTCTGAAGCCTTATTTTGCTTATAAAGCCCCACATGGAATAACTGTTTTTAAACCTGCATCAATGAGATTCAAAGCTGCTTTGTTAAAGACATAAGAAGACAAGAAAATATATTTCTGTTTCCGCATGGCTATATCTGATGAAGTATAGGAGTTTTTAGATAAAAGTTATTAAAACAGTAATAACAATGGCTAACTATGAAATATTGGTTTCGATCCCTAAAAAAATTCCCCTTTTCTGGCTAGGAGGGATGCAGCAAGAGCAGGAGGGATGCAGCAAGAGACAATTAAAGTAGTTCAACACCTGTGAGGGACTTTTTCTACATCCAGGGTTTCCCAAATGATGGGTCTAACCAGTCTAGGGAAAAAAAAAAAAAAAAAAAAAAAAAAAAAAAAAAAAAAAAAAAGGAATTTCTGACAGTATTCTTATCTCAGGCATACTACATGAATTTCTGCCACCATTTCTATTTCTGCACAAATTAATATTTTAGCACAAGAGACGAAATATGTACCCCAAATGAATAGGACATGCCATGCAGCTGAGAAGAAACCCTGTGATCTACTTTTTTTTTTTTTTTTTTTTAAATTTATTTTTGTCTGTTGCTGTGCACCTGGAGAAAATCTGTTGTGTAAATACCGTGGTGTGAATACTGCACACAGCTTCGGGCCTCCCCATCTCAGCAAGGAGTTAGCAGAACTACAAGCTGTTCAGGGAAGGGCTGCAGGTATAATAAAAGGTCTGGCACGGCTGCAGAATGAGAAATGACTAAGTAAGCTTTTGTCTGGAAAAGAGACAATGGTGAGGAGGAAAAAAATAAAAATCTAATAAATCACAAAGTCCTTTGCAGGGACAAGCAAGTTCCTCCTTCCTCACAGTGGCTGTCATAAGTAACAGATGGAGGATAAAATATAAACTAAAAAGAAAAGCTAAAACTGATGTAAGGATGGGAACCTGGGCAAAGGACCACAGAGATGGTGACACTGGCTAAGTATTTCACTATGTTTAGCCATGCAAAGGAGTGTCCTGGATCTGCCTCTTGAATTGTTTTTTTCTATGCAATAGATTTAGGACAAATGCCTCTTTATTATTATTTTTAAGGAGCTTTATAAGTGTATTTCTATGGCAGATTAAACACCTGCTGCAAACACTCCACTTTCCTCTCCACCTCCCAGAAAGCATCTGGATGTTTTAGAGCTCCTAACTGCCCCTAACAGCTCCCAACTGCTGACTGAGAACATATCTGAACATGGTGGCAATTGCCCTGTGTCTCTGTACTGTACACAACGATCATTTCGTGCTCAGCACTGTCCACAGGCAGCCCTTAATGCTTTTTAGTGGATGACACCGCAGACCACTACACCCGTCCCTGAAACTTCCAAGACAATTCCTACATCCAGGCTTCTCATTTGTGTGTTTGTTTTTTTTTCCCTTTTGTCATTACATCTTTGTTTCTAGCACTCAATTCCCTTCAGTAATATCTATATTAACTGTTTCCCCACAGTCCTAGTTTACTACTACATGTGGATGTCATCAGTTGATATAGTTTCTCTCAAATCTCTAATGAAAATTATAAATGACATTAGAGTTAATCCTAAACTCTGAAGTACCCCACTAGACAACTTACTCTGCTGAGATTTATGAAATTGAGTTGATCATTATTCTAGTCAGCTATCAGTTCACATAACGAAAATCAAACCCAATCTCATAAGACATTATTCCACAGCCAGATCTAATTGAGTAGAATCTATGGAGTTCTGTAAATAACTCCCTGCTTGTAAACTCATCCAATATTGTAGCATTCACATGACTTTTAACAGTCCCAGAATAACTATTCTATAGGAGTTAATTGATGCAGAGAGATGTACCAGCAGGTAAGCTGTGATGCAGCTACAGCCAAACCTTCCTCCCGGAGGGCAGCAAATACACCCCATGTAATATAATGCAGAAAGGGTCTCATGGCTGCAAACTTTCTTCACCCATACTAGAGATTATGGCTGTTCCAGCCCTGATGAATCAAGCTTATTTTCCAAATACTCCAACTAAACATGCCAAAGTTATTTCAAGAGACAGCAGGCGGTCTGAGTGGGCAGTAACCACTAACTAACTGTGAGAGAATTAAGCAAAAATAGCATAGTTAAATTAAAGCAACTCCCAAACAGATCTAATGTCAGAAAAGGAGAAAAAAATACAATACTTAGAAGCAGTTCAAAAGCTATCCAAGTATCCTATAATCAAGGTTCAACCTGTACTAGAAACAGAAGCAAGAAAGCAGGAAGAAACTGATGCAGCAAAACCACAGCGTAGTGCTGTGTTGTGTGGATTGAAATCCTGCTCCGGAAAATGTTTTCTAAAAGCAGAGCAAGCCTTGACGACAAGAATGGTACAGATCAGCAAAGCAATCACAGCTATCGCCAACCATGATCCAGCACTAACTTCAGCGTCCATCTATCAGGAATAAGCTTAGGAAGAAGGGCTAGCATTCATTTTAAGCAACAAAAAGTTCTGATTCTCATTAATAACACCCTCTTCATCTGAAGAATTTCCATGTAAATAATTACACACAGAAAAATTCCTGTATACTCGGGAAGTTTTAGTTGCAAAATTGTTGTCACTTCTGCAATATTAGGAACTTGGTATTATTGGGGGCAGATTTTTAAGTACAATCTGAAAAGTGGAATAGTAAAACTTGATGGTTTCTTTCCTCATAAAAGTCAGAAAAAAAATAAATAAATTGGTTGCTTCTTTCCTGCACTGGAAAGCACCAGTGTGATTTGGAGAGGAAAGCGATGATTTACTGCTTTGGGGAGGGGGCAGAGAGGACGAGTAGATCACACAAGCCAGTGTCAAGCGAGGATCAGTAAGCTGCCTGAGGCGTGCACGGAGTATGAATTACGAATTGGGGAACATCCAAACTCACCTTCCTCTCGTGAAAACTGATCTCAGCCCCAAGGGGTGGAGAGGGCATTTACAGTAACATACAGCGTTTAGCGCGGCTCTGATTGCTTAGACGGCCCAGTGCCGAGCTCTGGTGAAGTGTATCACCAGCAAAATACCCTCCAAAGGCCAGAAAAGACACACAAAAAAGGATTGTTTAAACCATGGATCGGTGCCACCAGACTCCAGCCATGCAGAGCTAATAGATCAGCTGCTGCTACCTGGCTTATCCAAATGCTCAGCTGAGGTTACAGTTTCTCACTATTTTCTTTTTATGAAGATAGTTATCATATCACAGGAGTCCAGGATTGTCACGCAACATTTACTGAAGTAAAAATGACATGGGTTTGGGGAGAAATGGTTCCAGCTACATCTGGGATAATCAAATTCCCTTTTCTAAATCAAAGCATCATTGTTTTGTTTTACAAGCCCTACATCTAGGCAACCCACAAGTTTCTTAAGTTCTCAGTTGCCCAGTAACAGTTGCATGACCTCATTGCTAATGATTTGTTGTAATCCTGGTTATTGACAACCTCCACTGACCTCAATTTCTTCTCTCTTAAAGAAAATTTGTCAGTAAGAGGTCTGAATTCCCTTTTCTAAAACCCATATTAATACAAAGCATTTTGGATTATATATATATATATTATTTCTACAATACAAAGTCAGCTTCTCTAAGGCACATTTTAAAAACAAACCCCAGATTTTAAGAAGATAGCAGCAAAAAGCTCTGCAGTACATTGATTGGGCAGTTTGAATCTATCTATCCTCATAGCCTGCTGTGATGGATATCAGTGAACGTGAAGTCACAAATGACTTTCAGAGCGAGAAGTTTGGACTCTAAGAAGAAATGAGGAAGAAGTACACAGAGGTGTTTTTTTGTTTGTTTGTTTGTTTGTTTTTCCCCTCACAGCAAGATGTATCCACAGTTTATCATTGCTATGCTAAGAGTAACTTGGAAAGGCAGTAATTAATGAACTGTCTAAGATTGGTGCTAGTCTTACTGTGAAAACTGAAAACAGCACTGGAAATACAGACTTTTGTTTTCCTCCCATGTTAAATATCCCTCTGAAATGGATTCTCAACAAAAGCATTAAATAATCATAAGTAAACACAGGTTATCATCTTGACACTGTTTTAGTACAAGGCTGCATTTCATTTATTATTCAGTAAAACACTTTCACTATACAGAGGAGATTTATTGTAATATTTACATGGCAATAAGACTCCTCCCTTCCTACCAGCTTCCCTGAGACAACAAAATAAAACTCATAAACAGAACCTGGCAAAAGTTTTGGAAGGGAATGGCAATAATCATTTGGTTTTCCTGGTCCATATTTTATTAACTGCCCAAATAACCATGAGATATTTGCATTGTTTCTGACCTGAATTAACCCTTTAGCGAATGCTTTTTATCTGGTTCTGTCACAGATCCTAGCGGTAAATGTAATGGGAGCAGAAAAGCTCCAGACATTATTATACTCTGCAATCAAAGCTTTTTGACTTTCCCATTTTCTTATTTTCATTAATCCGATTTTGTTGAAATCAAGCTCCTCCTTTTTCTTTCTTTGTGACCATTTGGCAAATGTTTCTTGCAGTGCAAAAGCCATTAGGCAAGAACTGTAACTGTACAAAAGCTTTTAATGAAATTCTAATGCTTAAGACCACAAATTAGGCAGTGGGGTTGAAGAATTGCAATATAAAAGAGAGGTCAGATGCAGCTTTATATAACCTGCAGATAGGTGGGAAAGCTGCACTAAGAGAGCAGGAGCATGGAACATTTACAAATATACACACATAAATATACCCAAGTTGTCAGTTTTCTCACCTGCTCCTTTCAAGATGAGCATCAGTTATAAGCACATCTCATCAGCCTCCAGTTAAGCTACTGGGAGATGAGCCTGTGCCCAAGACGGTGATGAACTTTCACTAACATCAATTTTTCCTGATATACTCGAGGTCTCATGGTTGATTTCCAAGCCTCATTGTGCTTTCTCCCCTTGGGCTGTGTAGTCTTACTCATCGTAAATATAGATTTCTCTTTGAACTATAAAGGCAAAATAGATTTTCCACATTTTTAAGTGATGTATCTTTGTTAACCAAACCTAATAAACCCCTTAGTTATTTACCTAACAGCCATTTAAACATGTGGCAAAGACTTTGTAAATTAACTCCTGAAGTGCCTTTTTTTTTCTGATTTATATACCTGAGATCTAAACCACAAACACAAGACATCTTTAATAAAGCACACACTTGGTGTGTGATTATGTGCATGACATGGAAAAAGGATGTGTGTTGTTCCTTTGCAGTTTTACTGTAAATTTACAGTGAAAAATGACTAGGAAAAAATGTTGGAAAATAAAACTCCAGATGTCTAAAGTTATTCATCTTCCTCTGAAGAGTACCATCAGATATGTCTAAGATATCGAAAGATCGGGAACTTAGAAGGAGACATAACTAACAAAAGTAGGTGTGGAATGCTGAAGTTATTTACATATCTCAGATACATTAAATCATGCAAAAACAGAAGGAAAGTGCTGAACAGATTGGTAGTAATTTAAAAAATAAAATTAAAAAAAAAAAAATAAAAGTCAATAGTACCCATCAGTCTAAGTAACGATAACAACAAACCCCTTTGTTTCACATAGTCCCACTGAAAGCATCGAGAGTTAATTTAATAGTATCCCTTTAAAGCAATATTACTAAATTTGCATAACCCCAAACCAATAAATTTTCATTATTTTATGAACTGATAGAAAACATGTATTTTAAAAAATATTTTTAAATTTATTTGATATATTTTAAATAATAATAATCCATACAAGACTATCACATCTTCATTGTAATTACACCTAAACAGCACTTCTCTGAGAGCTAGAGAAAAAAATTAAATGTATTAGGAATGCTGCAGATTACGTTATGGTTCAGCTGGGTATCTAATACTGCCTAGTTGGGTAACAAGATGGTTTCTTTTGCATTTTACGTTTAAGACAATATTTATTGTAATTTGATTTCATAACAGGATTTCTATCTGAAGTGGACTTGGTAATGGTTTCACTACTTCAAGATCAATCTAATATTAAATTTTCTGCTTCGGACACTCTGGAAAGGGACCAACAAGAAGACTTCATGAAGACACAGGGGGATTCAATATCCCCA
Organism: Oxyura jamaicensis; assembly: GCF_011077185.1. NCBI lineage: Eukaryota > Metazoa > Chordata > Aves > Anseriformes > Anatidae > Oxyura > Oxyura jamaicensis. The sequence continues at coordinate 6,485,320 of NC_048911.1, forward strand.
GTTCAGCAAACTGTGAGTAAGAGTTCAGTTCTCTTTCCTCAGAGACACAAGCTCAGAATACTTAGTAGCTGCTACCCTAAATCCCAGCATACCTGACTGGCAGCAAAGTAAACACTGAAAGTTTTAGTTTTGAATAGTAGAAATATTTTTTTAATGCTCTGAGTTGATTTTAATTTCCATGGTCTATTTCCCATTTGATCTCTAGTAACTAAAAATAAATAGATATATTAAAAAAAAAAAAAAAAGTTTTTCTCAATTCTTATTACATTTTTTTAATTTTTTTTTTTTACTATTACCTTGAAAACAAAACAAGCAATCTAGCCAGATATTAATCCAGTAAAAATGCTACACTTATAGTAACTTCCCTAAAGTTCCTAAATTAGTATCTCTGACGCACAGACCGATGTGTAGATGAATGAAAAAGCTCTGCCACATTCCACTCTGCAGACAACACTGGGTTTTATGCTAACTTCCCTTGGGGACGCTCCAAATCGGGTTCTTCCATGAAGGCAGATAATCCTTTACCTGTTCTCCCAAAACACTGTAAGAGCAAGTTGGATTTAGAGAGGGAAAGGGAAAAAGGGGCTATCTGATAATCCAGCTTTTGGTATATCACAGGATATTATTACATTATCCCCTTCATTTTCCCCCTGAACAAAATAACCTGCTCTTGACTTAAGCATGTGTTCTCAAAAGGCACCCGAGTTGTTACTCATCCTTGATGTCAGGAAAAATATGCATAATTTCCAAGCTGAATGTGCTCAGCTTCAGGATCCAGACACTAGTCCTCGTTAAGCCTTTCTCCTCTAGATTAAAGAGCCCTTCAGTAGCTATTATTTTCTTTTTGCTAAAGTGCAAAAGGGAAGGGAGGAGATCAGACAGGAAGAAGGTTAAAATGTCTGCCTAGAGCCTGCATGTCTCAGAGAATGAGTGTGGCTATGTTAATGAAAGGAAGTGATGTAACCAGCAGCATATCTGGCAGCTTGTAACACCATCAGAGAATGAGATCAAGCCTATTTGACTAAACTTGTATAGGACAAGATTTGCACTTATCATATTGCTGTCATTTAATCTTTCATCACTTGATCATACATCATCTTTTCCCTGAAACTGTCAGATCAACTAGTCAAAAGTTGCCTAAGACTTCCTGTTTTTCCCTGATAGCTGCACAAATTAGGATTCTCAATTCTTTTATTAATTTGCCTTTGAACAGTTTTGGATACCAGGTGACCAGAAAACTTTTTAGCTCTTTCAGGGCTTCTCTGTATTTATCATCAATAACATAATTTTTAATGTACTGGAAAAATACTTGTTCATCCCAATCCTAAATAAATGCCAATAATTCTTTGCAGGATAATCCCAGTTATAACTGCCAAGCATATGAGTCGGACGGCAGGACAGAAAGGAAAAGTTCAGAGTCTTCTCACAGCCCCAGCCCTGCTTCTCCAGCCCAGGATCAAATTCATGGGAGATACCCTCCAAGCCAAGGGATCCACTGTGGCAAGAACAAATTTAAAGTCTCCTTCAGCGCTGAAAAGTTCAGGCGGTACAGTTACGAGGAAAGTACTGTAGGAAATTATGACAGGTTTCTCAAAAGCAGCAGAAACCCTTTTCACCCTTACAAGAGGCAGATCAGTGAAGATGTCTTCCAGGAAGCACATCAAGCCCTCCCACCAGAAGGTCCACCTTTCAAAAACGCTAGAAGCATTGACTGTTTTGAGGGTCTACCGGGATCTACAGGCCCTGACGAGTCAGAGTCATTTCCAACTCACATTCCTAACATCTCCTCCGAACAACCATGGTGTAACAGTCTCCAGTACAGCACCCCAGGTCAAGATCACAGTTCACAAGTCATGGTCAGTATCTTTTCTACATTTTCTCTCCTATTTTCAATGCCAAAAACATGCTTTTGGACTAATTTCCTTATCTCAATGTAACTACGCAGACATTTGGTCTCTATTGAAGTTACAGGCTAGAGCTCAGGATAGACATCTATATTTAATAGTCAAATCTCTCTGTTTTATTGACTGTACCTACTGAAAAAGTCTTCAGAAAGATGCACAGGGGAAAGGATTTTCCAGTAGACATGAATGTTAAAAATTCAAATCCTCCCTGACAACAGGTTTATATCACTGTCAATCAATTAGCATTCACAAGGAACAAAAGTTCACAAAATTATAAGTTTCAAGCACAAGGACACGTGCATCTAAGAATGTGTATAGATTTGTTACAGCACCTTAGCTGACCTGCACTCTTCTTGGCATAAATAGAAGAGAAGCTCTAAGACATCAATCCTCCTTAAAATTAAATACAAGGTCTGTTTGTAGTATGTAGAGTGTAAAGGTACAAGGGGTAGTTCAGATACTGGATGGAGGCAGTCTTGGGAAGCACAGAGATCCCTGAAGAGCAAGGGAAATTACACTGCAGTATCTCCACAAGCTATCTTTGCTGCAATGCAAAGTGTAAAGCGCATCTTTGTAATATAGTGCAGATAAAAACCAATGACTGCATCTGCCAGGAGAGGGCCCTAACCTATGGCTCCTAACTGGTTGTGAGACAAAGAATTCAAGGATTACTGAAAGAAAGAGGGGTTTAAAAAATGTAAATGGATTAAGACAGTTTACCAGGGGACAGGGGATGTTTTCAGATTACATACCTGCAGAATGAAACTATTCAAGCTAAGGAGGAAGTTGATCTAAATCTCTTATTTCCTGGATGAATAATGTATCCCCTAGATCAGATGAGTCTGATGCAAAACCTGTAATCAGTTTATGAAATATAGATATATATATATATACACACACCATTTTCTTCCCAAATTCCTGAGCTGCAAGATGCAGAGAATGTAAAGCTAGCACCACAGGTGGCCCTGTACGAAGCACCTCTGACTACTCAGGAAAAGGCTAGCTTCTTCTCCACTAGTTCAATTATCATGCAACTTCAAAGCTCTTAAACAGCGTGTAAGCTGCCGGCAAGTTGATATTTCTGGATTAAAAACAAACAAACAACAACAACAACAACAAAACATCTTATGGTCACCAAAATAGCATGGACAGTTGTTACTACTGGATGTGACATTTGCTTGATGCCAGGCTGTCAGATCAAACCCAGTATGCACCCCTACACTAATCTATACCATAAAAGATAATCATTATAGCCCTGCTTTGAAACAGAAGGTTTAGTGCTGTTTGTTCCTTGAAATAAAAGGCCCGTGTGGCCAGCACTCAGAAGAGAATTCCTAGCCACGGTTGTTAAGTTTGGGGGGCAAACTGAAGTCAGTCCCTTGGCCCACAGAGAAGGGCTCTACATAATAAACACTGCAGGGAATGGTGTGTTTAACCACCTACCCTCTTCCTCATCGCAACACTCCTGTGTTAGCTTGAGTTACTGACAGCCTGCAAGATAAAATCAAGAAGTATGGAGAGGAAGGGGGGAGACACGTGCACACTCAGGAATGAAAAGTGGAGCATGTAGTTTGTGTATGTGGGGGGAAAAATAAAACCGCAGTTGACATTTTCTGAATTGTTTTTCTGTATGGAATTTGGACTTGGATTTCCTTTTTTAAATCAGTAATTATATAAATGCAAGAATATTTCTTCTTGTACTCCCACTAGAGTATAAAGCAGATTCTGTGCAACACTTACTGTGAACAAATCAAATCCAAAGAAGTAAGAAGCATAATGTATAAGTTTATGGGATTATTTTATTTTAAATTGAGGTGTTTTTTTCTAATAAGGCCTTCCCTAAATGTTTTCTAGCAGGATTCAGACATCAAGCTTAGGACATCCCCCCTGGAGGGGCAGCCGGGTTTGTATTGCTATCAGCCTCAAGTGCAGCAGATGTATTGCCCCTCACATCCTTTCCATCAGGTCAGTACTATATGTAGAAGAAAAAAACACTGCTTCTTGCACTTGAATAGTATAGTAGTCATGGTAATAATTCAAAAAGATAGCTGAAACTATACCTACTGAATTTGTATTTGTGGATTAGTTTGTGTTCATATACAGACATTCTGTTTACGACAATGAGATCGCAAGGGAACCATAGCTAAATGCATTTTAAAATGATCAGTCAGAAAAAAATAATTTGTAAAAATGGAACTTAGTACTGCTTATTTATATTTTCACCATTTAGCTCAAGAAAATTGGCTTTGAAAACAGCTAATTTATTGGCATAGCCATTTAAAGCTGTATAACTATTGGCATTTCAGAATCCCAGGGCATTTACTGTGTTCTAACTTCAGAATAAAATATTAAATATGTAACTGTACACTTATAATTTAGACCCAACATAGAAAAACACTTTTAAGGCAATGATACTCACTCTCTTTGTGCTTGATGGCACATAAATCTCTTTTGCAATCTTTTGACTGTTACATCACCCCCAGTGAAAGATTATTCAGCTGAAGGATAATTGAGTGTAATGCTGATGATGCATGAGAATGCACGATATGAAGGTTGTTCTTCCGTAATGTAACTATATCATTAATACTAAAATGCACAAAGTAACTGACACAATGCTTTTCTAAATGTGCTTGGAAGTCATTTGAATATGTGTCAGTTCTTATTTTCAAAGCAACATGCATGTAGCATCTTTGCAAAATCATCCATATATCTCTTAACCTTGAATGTGATGCTAGTACACGTTTACAGAAGTTTGTGAGTGTGGTCTACTGAGCTTGGAAAATTTGACATATAGGGAGGGTATATATTACAAAAAGTCATTTTCATGACTCTTAAATGTCTTTAAGAGTTTCTTTATATGTAAACATAGATGATGTTCCATGCATTGACATTTTCCTCTTTTGTGCTCAAGTAGTGTACAAAACTTTGTAAGTCTGTAATGTACAAAATTTTCAGTAAGAAAGATGCCTGGGGAGATAAAAATATGCTTGAAACACCCTACTTAAAAAAATATATATATTATTTTTATTATTAATGTTATTATTATTATATAATTTATTATATTATAATATATTATATTATAATATATTATATTATTATAGTTTTATTATTAATTATTGTTAATTATTAATTATTATATTAAATATATATATGAGCTCTGTATATATATATATACACACAGAGCTCATATATATATATTTAATATTTGAATATGAAAGCTCACACTTGAGATAGGAGTCCTTAGATCCCACTGACTGATGACTTATATTGCAGAATCAATTTTTCCATCTCATCCAACTTGTTCAAGAAGCATAAAAAACATGACTAGCAGAGCAGCGATGTAAAACAGTAGAAAGAAAACAAAACAAAATGAAAAGATTACTGTGGGATATTTCTTTGGGATTGTTCATTCATATGGTGTTACCAGCCTGAATCATCAAAATACTAATCATACCATTCATCCCAAGGATTTAGTCCCCAGTGATGAAATATATATAAATATATATCTGTAAATTTATTTTTGACATTTTCTTTATGAGAAAATTTAAGTAATATCTGCATATAGATGCTGAATGACTGTAAAGAACAAGAGTGTCCACATGTAGGAATTTACAACCATTGATAAAAGTAAATTAGTGGTATTCCATGTTTTTTAAGCTCTGTGTCTCATGCTTGTAAATCCCCTACCTGTCTACTGAAACTTAGAGGGAGGTGTCTCATTGTTATAAGACATAAACACTAAGAGAGGAAGACTGAGTAACTGTATCAGTCACTGGGAGACCTTTAGAGACTTGAGTCCCTTTTGAACTTCAGAGAGTCCAAGCCATCAGCAGGATGGCATGGCAAGGCAGCTCAGCAAGCCCCCTCAAATCCTACAACTATTTCTTCCTGCTCCCTCAGCCTCGGACAGCCTCTCTCCGCTAACTGGACCTTGCATTTTAATCAGATTAACAACTCCGGGGCACAGAGGTTCACTTCAACTACTTGTTTGTACAACGCTTTGCACAAGGGCAGACCAATGTGCACAGGGCATCCAGGTAGTGCTGAAGTTCAAATAGTTTCAATATAAAGGGCTTTTTATATCCCCTGCTCTCCCTGGGTAACCTTGCAAAGCCCTGGAAGTGTACAGAAGCTGAAATAAGTGTGGGGAGGCTAGAGAATAACCTCACTTCTGCCTTTTTCCCTTACCTACCACTCTGACTTTCCATTTGGCAGAATTTACTCTTTTTTTGTTGTTGTTTTAACATGTGGCAAAAATGTAACCATCATTTAAATTCTTATCAGCACCATCATAATTAATTTACTTTTTTGTTTGGTTATTTGGTTGGTTGGTTGGCTTGCTTTTTTTGTCGTTGTTTTTCTGGCTAGCCTAGGACTTCATAGAAGTCATATAAAGTAATAATGAAATCAAACCAGAAGAAAAAGAAGGTGATGTTACACTACCATCCTAATTTACAAATTGATTGATCTGACTATTACTGTTTTAGAGGAAATGGGTCCCAGATGAAGGATTAACTTGCCACAAAAATCTCTGCTGCAATTATAAACCAGCTCCCCGCTGGGACTGCAGCACAGACAATATGAATGTGCCACAGCACCATACATCTCACAGGCAGTATAAATGCCATTTCTGTGTTAGTTTTAGCTCCAGTTACCTTGTTAATTCATTTGAATATTTTTAATTCCTTTACTCAATCTGAACCGATTGTTCCCCCCCCCATCCCCCCCCGCCCCCATCACTGCAGTTTGACACCAGTACTCTTACTGCCCATGGGGGTTAAGCACATCCAAAAACCCTGCAATGATACAGCCGAAACATCCTCTGGGAGCAAGACACAACAAGCACTACACCAGAGGAAAGTCCTCCATCCACCTGCAGGTTGGCACTGGGACAGATCTCTCACAAGCAGCAGGTTTCTGTTAGACTTCCCAGTCTTTGTGCTTCCTTGTGTTACCATAGTAAAAGCACAGCAACATATTGTACCACTCAGAGAGGAAAAATGAGAGGTATGAGCTGCCAAAGTCATAACAGGCAGAATTGCCGTCCGTGTGCCACAATCAGGTCGGAGGAAATGAACAGTGATACAAGAGCGAGAAGAAATGGTATAATATATTTTTGCATGAAGCAGCTCCACTATTAATGCTTTACATTTCAAATGAGAATGGAACAGAGCAATTTAAATCAGCAGGGAGTGAAGCCCAAGGAGAACGGGCCCCCCTAGCCTGGAGTGAAGGATGTTCAAACCATGCCCCACTTTTCATTAGAGGGATGAGAGAGGTGGACTCCTTCATTAATTTTGTCCAAATGATAAAATGGCCTCACCTTCCCCTTTGCTGGACACAACACGAATGGTGACTCAGATGAAAAATTACTTCTTATTGACCTGAAAGAAATAGCAAACACTTACTGAAGTCACCTACCCACCCACCATAAAACACTGACACCTTTCATGCCAGTTGTGCGACTGTAAAACCAGCTCCAGCCTGTCGTACCAGACCATTCCCCAGCCTCTGTTCCCTCAAAAAGGAGTAATGAATCCCATAAAACAGAAATAATCCTTAAAACGCCCAGTTCTTGCTTTTGGTGACAACGTCACAACCAGCCCCATCTTAGTGTCCTTTCCTTTCAAAGAGCCACTGAAACCAATAAAGTCAGAATTATTGCATGAATTGCCCAGTTTTCTGCTCCAGTGAGAAATCTGCACACACCGCAACAAAGCAGGCAGCACCGAGCTGCACGTGGTAATTAGGTTGTAGCTGCTCTGGAGCCTGCACTTCTGCCTGGTATTTAGCTTAACGTGGCAGGACATGATTAATTCTGAATGTCTCATTTCTTTCACCCTCTTCACTGCAGCAAACAAATTAGCGTATTCGGTAAGTTTTTCCACATTCCATTTCAGGCAGTTTAATATTAAAAAAGATAAAAGCAAGCAGGCAAAAAAAAAAAAAATCAAAATAAAATAACTGAAAAACTGAAATAAATTATTCAGAATCCAGAATAAAGAAATAAACTATGAACATTTTGCAAGCACGTGGTAACCCCTCACAAGCTTTTTAAGGGGACAAAGACCAAGAGCAACAGAAGTTGTTGGTCTGAAAATAGGAATGGCAGTAAGAAACTAAGGATACGTAGAAACTAATTACCAAGAAAATATTCCTGGCAACTCTGGAAGGTTACGTTATAGTCTTTCAGAGGAACCATAAAAAAAATCATGACGCAGGACTTCTAGAGGTGAGCAGCAAAACACCAGAGCATGGCTCAGCAACCTTTGAGTACTAGCGAAGGCATGCAAGCAGATTTTTAATAGCGTGTGACATGATTCCTAATTTTGGCCGTGCCCTAGCCCTGGCATCTGGAAAGATTCATCTGTAAGAGGCAGAAATTCCTCTCACTCCAAGCTCCGAGTTCAGTGGGAGCCTTTCCCTCACCGAGAGCCAAGTGATGGTATCTGCCCTTAGCGGGGCAGCGCTTCTCTGTTCTTGAAAGCTGCTTGCCAGCAAGTTTGAACTGTAATGTGGAAAATAAAAATACGTGACCAGCTGTGGCAATGGAAAACTGAGAGCAGACCTGCAGAAACACTAATGCAATCAGGACTATCTATATGGAATATCTGACCTGTTCTACCTATTTTTTGCATTGCACATATTTCTATCGTGGTGATCGCATGATAGGCCAGCCATTGCCTTAGTATGTCTTGAGAGCTGGACGTGCTTAGAGATCTCTAGAAGAGACAGCTTCACATTCTGCTGCTCATCCCTAGGGATGGGGTGAGGGTAGCATAAATGCTATCTCCTTTTGGGTGCCCTGTTCATTCTCTTTAGGTTTCTGACATAGAAAGTGGAGAAAAATAAACTGCTCGAGGTGGTGGTTAACAGGACTTAAGGTCCTGGCCTCTTGGAGAAGCCTGTTTCTTGTTGTTGATTACGAAGGGATCCTACACAGAGCAGCCTCACAGCTTCAGCACAAGTCAGGCAACACGAAAACCCGTCCGGGCTCCCGGAGGCAGGGAAGGAAGAAATGTCTCATAAGCCACTCTCCTGACCCAGGGAATGACATTACTAACTGACTCCATAATACATTTATTTTAATACATATTCTGATGCCATTTGTGAACAAAAGCTTTTGTTGTTTTTTTTTTTGTTTGTTTTGTTTTGTTTTGTTATTCTACTGTCTTGCCTGATAGCAGCAAACAGAACGGATGCTTCAGGATGCTTTTCTCTTGGGAGCAGATTTCATATACTTTGGGCCTTGGTGTATCCCTCTCCAGCTAAAAAAAAACAGCACAGAAAACAACAAGGCTCAGTCAAAACCTTTCTTCTGCTTCTTACACTTCTAGTGGCTTTATTTAGGTTTATTTTTCTGTGATGCACACTGTTCAAAGTAGCTTATTCTGTCCTTTATATTTATATAAATAAAGTTACAACATTAATTTATTTGTCCTCATAGTGCAATGTTTTGGGGGAGGCTGAGCAGGCTAAAATACTTCAACTAGAAAAGGAATAGCTGAAGGGGGATATGCTTTAGGTCTAAAAAATTATGCATTATCTGGAGACAATAGGTAGGGTGCAATGACTCCCATTCTTCACAAGAACTCAGGAGCATAACAGGCAATAATAAAAGCAAGTACTTTTTCTACACACTTCAACACGGAACACACTGCAACAGGATCTGGTAGCAGCCAGCATCCCAGGCAGCTTCTTTTCATACACGCCCTGTTTCTTCCACTTCTTAAGCATTAACTAGTAACATTAATGTTTTTCAATATCACACTAGAAAGACATTAGTTCTGTCATTGCAAAACAGCTATTAAATGTAGGTGGAGGACAAGATCCTCAGAATTAAAGTTGAACGTTGTTATTAATAAAGAAATATTTTCAGAACTTGTTGCTAAGCCAAGTGACATCTCTTTTCTTGTATCATCAGTATCCCTCTGGAGGCAGCTATCCCGTGACCTACATTACTTCTTCACACTACCCGTACCAAAGAATTGCTCCTCAAAGCAGTCAAGAATCCCAGCAGCCTCTATTTCCCAAACCCATCTACTCCTACAGGTAATAAAATATTTTTTCAAGTCCTAGTGTTACAGGAAATATACTGTTTACCCATGGCATATTTCCAGCATAATTTGCAACAACATGCTTACTCCTATTTGTCTCGTTCCCACTGTGCTCTGTCCTGTTTGCGTGAATCACAAGATGTTCCAGACTCTGGGGCCAAAGCAGAGGGAAATGAAATGCTGTAAAGCATGTGAACAGTCTTGATCACCCACAGAAAAGCTAGACGTTTCTCTAATACAAAATCTTAGGTGTTGCAAATTTCATCAGCGCAAGGCTTTAATACAGGTCCTGGAAAATACACCTATTTTTTGTCTGTTTACTAGGGTAAGGAAATGCCTAGAAAACATATCAGATATGCTAGTTACCGCTTAGGTTTAGCCCCCAAATGGCAGACTAGTGAAGTAGATCAGACAAACGTTACTTATACCGTCTGTCAGTGTCAGTCTGATACTCTGTGAGCCCTGTATCAATTTAAGCACAACCTTAAAAAAATGCACACTGCCAGGATTTAAAGGTTGTTGTCTTTATTCCACTTCCTATTACTTTATTTGAAACTCAGGTTGGACCTTCTACCTTGACAATTAACTCTAAAAGTTATGCAAGGTAAGGAGATTGCTTGTAAACAGCTAAGTGGAAACTTTAAGCATCATCCCTATTCATGCTGTGACAGTGAAAGCCACAGTAATTACAAGCACTGTGAAAAACATTGCCTTTCTTTCTGCTCCTGAACAGGCAAGCAGAACAGGTTTAAATACTTTTCTTTCTCTCCCTAAAGCATCCTGATCTTCATGGCACTCAAGAACAGCAAGACAGGGAGTTTGCCAGTCAGTGAGATTTACAATTTCATGACAGAACACTTCCCTTACTTTAAGGTGAGTCTTGTATTTACAGGGGGGAAAGAAAAATCTCTCAGTCACTCTCACTGTCTGTAAGCTTCCCTGGTACCAGGGGGAATAATGGTGGGGATTCAAGATGGAAAAAAAAAAACTTAAATTTCTTCCTAAATGAATATCAAAACAACTATACACCTCTATGGTCATAAACTACCCAGCATTTTATGCTATGCCTAGGCAGAATATACAAACAGGGTACATGGCAATGTTGAACACAAAAGGATACTGAGAACCATCCCAGCTTTGAGCTTGCGTAGATAACAAGTGGCCATTCCTCACTAACAACTCATAAAAAGGATAAATAATTTCAAAAACAACATCCATCCCTTCCTCTCAGATCTCAAATACAGGCAGAACTGGTCTTGTGGCTTCCTCTGCCATTAATAGCACCTCCGGACTCACGTGGAAGCAGAGGTTCAAGGTTATCTTGCTCTGTTCTGGAACTGGGATATCCATCTTAGGCAACTTCATCACTTGTACAAAAGAAAACTATAATATGTGATAAATGGTACTAAGCTCATAATTACACTGTGATGCTGGTGAAGGTATGGGTGTATGGTTTGCACCAAGTGCTATTGAAATTTAAATCCGTGCTCTAAGAGAAAATGGCTTCTTGCACATGGAAGGTGAGTGGAACGAGATGAGTCAGCACACGATCCCAGAGCAGAAGGATTACAGTTACATTTCTAAAAGAGCTATAATTGAATTGTCGGCTGCTGCTCAACTCAGAGCTTTATTCTTGCCGATTCTCCAAAAACACCTCACTAAGAGTCCAGACCAAGTGACCTACAATTGTTAGCAAGACCCAAAACTAAAAATTAACCAACACGAGTCCATCCAGTTTCCAATTTTTAATAAACATGCAGCAATTCAAATGGATGTAATGCAACTACAGAAAGGCAGTTCTAACATTTGTATCAAGAAAAGAGTACGAAGAATAATCTGATACAATTTTGCAATGGTTTTGGATCCTAACTGAGGGTAAAGAATGCCTGCAAAACAAATAAAAGTGAACATGCCAGTAATCAGAGAACAACAAAACACTTTATCGTGATGGATGAACTGTTAGGTTTCATTACACTTACGTATTCTCAGAATTCCAGCTTTCCCCCCAAAGGAATCATCAGCTACCCTATTACTTATTACAAGCAAGAAAAGGGAACAGAAAAAGAGAGCCCTACTATCCTAATTCAAGAAGTATCCCACAACAACGCCACTGGTTACAATCCATGGAATAAATCTGAAGCACTCATTTTTTTTTATTTTATTCAGTCACAGGGACACAAATGATTTTTAGGCTAAACACACAAAATTAAGTATTGATGGTAATGCAAGTGGGGAAAGGAAGATGGGTAGAATGGCACATAGCAAGAGAAAGATTCTTATTTCAGCCCTAAAATATTAACTCTCTTTTCTATGCATTTGCCACTGGTTGGAGGAAATTGTAAATAACCCAAAGGAAAATAATTTGAGAATTGTGACAAAGGTCCTGGGCCACCACATCTTGAAACTGGTATTTTGCAGAACTATGTTTCTTAGCATACAGCGCAAATTATACAATCTAAAGCAAAGTAACACATTATTATCTGATTACTTTTTTTTTTTTTTCTAGAAAGAGCATAAATAAGTTTCAGGCACACAGGTGGTAATACTAAAAATAAGTTTTGGCGGCCTAACAGCATACCCACATTTATTCATCAGACCAAACTGCAATTAATTCCCCTTTGTCTTACAATACATCTGATTAATAAAATTAATCAGCAGCTTGCAAACCAAATGCTGCTGCTGCCCATGTGCACAGAGTATACCCAAGACTGTAACTGCCAGGTGTCATCTTCCTGGTCCTGAAGTTAAGGGCATTGTGAAGCAGTAGAAATATTCGGGAGACATGCATCCTTTCCTCAACTATACATAGTGTGCAAGGACCGTGTATTATTTATATGGTGATACTTCCAAATATCACATATATAGGTACGTGTTCATCTGTCTGTGTGTATCAATGTGCTCGCTTGTGCCTTGCGTATACTTTTCCTACAGCTTTAAATAACTGTTTTATGGCTAATCTAAACCCTGCTCTTCTTAATTATCAAAACCTGCCTGTTCCACTGGAAGCGTTCTTTTGCAGATCCTCATGTCTTTTTCTTAAATCATTTAAAAGTCAATGAGAATGAGGTTCATGTCTTCATATGCACCGTAGGAAAAGAATAGTGCAGGGCTTATTACTGGAACATCCAGTATTTTGCAACAGTATTATTTTTGCATTTTACTTACAAATACAGACAAATGACTGAATAGTTTCATCCCAAACATCCTTAAAATAAGCACAGAAAATATGTTTATAAGGACTAAGTCCTATCTACTTCTGGTCTTTACAACAGCCCATGGAATTACCAATATATGGCAAAAGCTAATATTCTCTGTCCTCCCTTCTTTGGGGAGAGTTCAGAAAGATGAAGTAATGTAAAAATTGGCAAGGAACACTTTGTTGTTTATACTATAACGCATTAAATATAAGGATTCAACAGGGGGAGGGGAAGCAATTTAAGTAGGAGAGAAACAGAGTACAAGTGTACATCAAATCTTGCTGGGAGACATTAGATGATACAAGCCTAGTCAAATTAGCTCGTATTCGCTGCCGCAGCAAATTTAGTTTCTATGATGCAACAATCTCATTTCTAGTTGAAACAGAGCAATCCAACTCCTACGTCCTTAAAAAAAAAAAAATCTACACAGCTGAAGTTGAATTGCTCTTTGATGTACCTCTCCCTTCTCTTGAGACCTAGATTTAAAGAGAAAGGGTTTTGCAAGATCACTGAACTCTTTAAACTTCAAGAGGCGGTCAGGATCAATGGGTCTGCACAATAATATTTTTTTGCTTGTCATCCTTTTTTTTTTTTTTCTTTGTAGTGATTAGTGAGTCTAACACAAAGCTTTAATCTTGTTAATTGGAGTTATTGCCAGTGGTCCAAGAGGTTAGGGAGGTCTGTGGTCGGACGGACCTACAGCAGCAAGTATTCTCTTGCACTGTCAAATTCCTTCTTCCCGACTTCTTGGAATGCAACAACGGCAAAAACGAGCTCTAGGAAGGGATCCCAACTGTACGAGAGCAAATTCAGAAGCTGACACTCAGTTCGTTAACAGAGAATCAAATGTTAACTTAAAAAAAAAAACTGGCGGCCGTAGCAGGAGCACGCTACTGGAGCATTCCTTCAGGGCCCAGCTAGGTAAACAGCTATTTTTCTCTGCTCAGCAATACCACGTTTAATGCAAGAACCTGTTCAACTCTTGGCACTAGTCTCCAGAATAAATCTGTGTACTTTTTGCTTTTACACTTCTAAAACTACCTCACAGTTTACACCCCCACACATTCTGAAAAGCTCTGAGAAACACATGCCACTCCCGTCTTCTCTGGGGCTTAGCAGAAACACCAATTATCCTGTCTAGATACAGAGGGATCCGTAGCCTCACACACATTAAGAAACATGAATATTCCTCCAGGTTAGCTCATTCAGTACCTAAGTGCACATTTTACCTAGAAAGTTTTATTTACTTTTGGAACGGACAGAAGATAGTTTGAATATGACCTGCAAGGGAGAAACATTGATGAGCATCTTTGGTGTAACCCTGTGGCAGAAGCGTTGGTTTTGGTATTTTTGTCAGTTTGTTTTTAAAAATAGAAATGCAGGTTGTCTCACCTATGGGAGTGGATAACAAAATAGCGAAATGCTGACATCAGGTGGGCCAAAAGGGTAGGAACTGTGCTGTTATGAAAGGAAAATACTTTCTGTTTTAGCAAACATTGTGTTTTCAACTTTCACAACCGATCAATACTTTTAATGAAGAATGAAGAAAGCATTGTACTTCACCTTCAGATTTTTCAGGTGGGCTATTAACTCCTTATTCCACGAGACAGACCTTCACAACAAGCTAGGAAAGACCACGTTTTACTTTTATAAATAAATATAATTATGGCATATTTTGCATCCATGAATATGGATCAATAGTGAGTGGCACTTAGGCAACATCATATGCCTTTGAGAGTTTTTTAATGTCTTTTAATTCACATGACACACAGATGAGGTTTTGTTTGTTTTTTGTTGTTGTTGGTTGTTTTCTTTTGGGGGGGAAACAAGAAAAGTATCCAAAATTAGTTATAAAAAAAACAGGAAAAAGGCTTCACATATACCTGTACTGAAGATCATTCTTTGTAATCTAACGAGCTCTAAAGTCATTCTCACTAGAGATTTCTTCTCATCTCTGCAAATATCATTTGACCAACACAGGAAAACCTAATTTATAATAGAAAATAATAATAAAAAAAATCCTGATCTTACAATGATAGGGGAAGAAGTCTAGCTGAACCAGCAGTTGCAGCTCTTTCAATGGAGCTGTTTCTCAGATTGATGATTCCTACCATTATGTGGCAAGTCATTTTTCCTGCTCTCTTTTTCTTTATGATTATACTGCAGCAGCGATGAGCTAAGGCAGTCCTGCTCACATGTGCAACCAACAGCATTGTACAGCGCCTACCAAAAGAAAAGCAAGGAAGTGACACATCAGGAATTTGCTGTAGGAATCTTTTGATACAAATCAGCACACTAATTTACAAAGCCTAAACACGATGGGCAGTATCTTTTGGCTGCATGACTAAGTAAACAGAAAGGAGTTAAATCAAACAAACAAAGCTCCATAAAAACTTACATGCAATAAAATAATACAGTGCCATTTCTTCAAGATTAATTTTAACAGGCATTTCCCACCAGAATCTGAGCATGACCTTTTTCTGAGTGCTTCCCTCATATTATCTTCAGCAATAGTTATTGTTTCTTTTACAAGCAGTAAGAAAAAAAAAAATGTAAAAAACAAAAACAAACAGGAAAAAAATGTAAGCCAATTTACTTAATGACAGAGTCTCAAACTTTAAAGTCAGACCAAGAGAAATCTTTTAAAAATATTATCTTATTGAAAATATATATATATATAAACATGTAAAAGTACATCAACAGATGAGACAAAACTATTTCCAATTTTGCAGAAACATGCTTTAAAATCTATGATGTATGTATATCTATGTATAAAACTGAGAAAAAGAAGGAAGATTTTTTTGGCCCTAAGTTTTCTTCTTTTTTCTATTCTTGCAGTTGAAGGCAAAGCTGCCCTCAGAATAAGGAGGGAATTTTGTTTACAGCTCATTAATCAGCAAACACCTAAATAAGAATGGAGGAATTATTTTAATGAGGCTTATGGGTACTGTGCAGTTTAAAGAGCCTTCCAGCTTCCACTACTGAGTTAAAAATAAACGTAAGCAAAAAGATCCAGTGATCAGATGTAGAAACCTGTATCTCATCTGTAGGGTTTGCAATTAAGCCATTTAGTGATATAATTGGCTAGCATACAATGTTACACCTACAGCAGCAGGCTAAAATTCTTTCAAAGTCTGCCTGGACACTTAATTTAAGTCCAAGTAGCACGTAGTTCCTCAATTACATGTTTGAAGTTTTTCCACCTGTTCCAAAACAGATTTAGAAGACAGATTTCCTGCTACTTCACAGTTCTAGAATATAGTTCCTTACACTCTTAATTCCTGTGATTTGCAAATTCACTCTTAAAACTCCAGCAGCCCTTGGACAAGGCCAACCTTCCTGCTTAGATCGACTACTATTTTATCAGATTCCTCCCTTCCTGCACAACGTGACTCTAACATTTCTTGTGGCTTCCTTCTAACAAACAAACTTCATATTGTGCAAAGTATAATCTAATCAGCATTTCTTATAGTCTCGCCAGTCAAAATGGAGAAATATATTTGGGATTTTTTTTTTCCTTGAAATTCCATTCTTAGATTGGATTTGTTTTTCCAGACAGCTCCAGATGGCTGGAAGAATTCTGTGCGCCACAACTTATCTTTGAACAAATGCTTTGAGAAAGTTGAAAACAAGACAGGCAATTCTTCTCGGAAAGGCTGTTTGTGGGCTCTGAATCCAGCCAAAATTGATAAGATGCAGGAGGAGCTTCAGAAATGGAAGAGGAAAGACCCAGTTGCTGTAAGGAAGAGTATGGCAAAGCCAGGTCAGTAATGTATTAGTGCGTTAGTTCTCCAGCAGTGGTCCCCATAACTTTTCTTTGCAATGTGCACCAAGCTGTATAACGGAATTTACACATAATTTAGGAAAAAAAATAAGATTTTTTTCATAACATAAATTTTAAAAAGCAGAATTAAATGAGACCTGGTTTTGCAGGAGTGCTTCTAAATAGGCCCCAAAAGCACAACTTTATCACTACGATTAGAAAAAAAATCTCTCTTCATCTTAAAGTTTAGTGAGATGTCAAAACAACCCTGAAATAATTAACACAGAACAAAAATAGAAATTAACTGACAAGTAAGCCATCTTTAAACAGGGAAATACAGTCTACTAAATACACACTTAGCACTGACAATTTAGAAAAACATTTCAGGCTTTTGGAGTTCTCATTGCAAGGCTTGCACTTTTGTTTGCCATTCCACTCATCTGTTCCCCACAGAACACTGAAATTCCAGCTGCAAACTGCGAAGATTAAGGCTCTGCTAGAAATTAAGTCATGGATTTTTTTTTTCCCCTTGTTTTGCAGAAGAGCTTGACACGCTGATAGGCGACAAAAGCGAAAAGCTGAGATCTTCTATCATGTCCTGCAGCCCAACCGCTGTTGCGAGCGCATCCCTTTCCAGGCAGATGGCAGTCCAACCCCACTCCTTAGGCGAGCCCTCTCTTTCCTCCGGTGTCCCACCGCCGCTCCATCCCATCCACACGCCTGGAGCCCTGCACGTCAAGAACCCGGTCCCCAGCCTGCTGGGAGGGCAGCAAACCGCCTGCTACACCTCACCACCGGGCTACCCTCCCATGTCGAGCACGCTCATGCAGCAGACGCCCGAGCACCAGCCGCTGTTTCCTTCTGGGGAGGCTCCCAACGAAGCCAGAAGCCAGCCCGGCATCAGCCAGGACTCCCCGCTGCCAGCACAGACACCCCCGGCGTGTGGCATGAAGGTGTTGGCAGAGCAGAGCGCGGCCAGGACGGTGCACGACCCGCTCCTGCAAGAAGGGGACCTCAGCACCGATATTGATGCTCTCAACCCGTCCCTCACCGACTTCGACCTCCAAGGTGGGCATCCAAGGTACTCCCACGGCCTAGGCTCGGCCTTTGCACCTCACATCCCGCCCCGCACAATTCCATCTTCCCCCTTCCTTTTTTAAATGCATCCCACATTAACGCAAACACTAGCAAAAATAAGATTTACGTGGCTTTTTGAACTCCTGTGCACACCGCAAGCACCACCTCACTAGGTTACATTATTCTGTGCAATATGGAATTCCGCGTTATGTCTTCAAAGTTTCCCAAGATGGCTACAGATTTACATCCAGGGTTTACAAAAGCCAACTCCGCTTACTCTTGCCAAAGATTGCTGATATTATGTATTGCAATAGGTTTGGCATCTTCATCAATATTGATTCAAAGCCTTCCCATATCTTTGCTTTACCTCCCTCACAGGCTTTCCAGGCACCCACATGATCTACGCACTGAATAATTATGTTTTCAGAGGTGTTCTTAAATACTTAATCAGGCGATGCTGACACCAAAGTTCCCAATATTAAATTACTGAATCATCTGGAATGGATAGGACTTTGAACACTTAGAACATGGTATTTTTGATTATTATTATTATTTTTGCATGGAAAGCTAAGTTTACATATATATCAACACACAAAATAAAAATTGTGGCCTCCAAGTGAGCAGCTCTTGCAGCATCAAAAAGCACCCAAGGTTTGCCTTCCTCCACGGACAAACAGTGTTACACAAAGCAGCCTAAAAGACAGAGTAAAAGATGCAATTTCAATAATCCACAGCACTCAGCAAAAGCAATTACCTTGCCATTGTACAGTCACAAATATTCCGCAATCCTGCCATGCCCAGATTGCTTTACCAGGATTAACAATGCAATTTTTTGAATCCTTTGCCACTTCCTCTTTCAGGCAGCCAGGTCTCACGTTCCATTCATTTCTCTTGATCTCTGCCCATTTCATTCAGTTTAACACGCTCGTTTGTGGTATGAGTATTCCGCATGCTTCTCTAATATGGTATGATTCCATCTTCCCTCTGTACTTGCCTTTTTCCTTAAATTATTTTCCTTTATCTAAGCTTTTTTCTTTCTTTCTTTACAAAATTGTCAAACTCAAAGCAGAGGTTCTAGAACTCGAGACAAAGCCGGCTCACTGGGAGGAAAATCATTACACACACACAAAATCAAAATTCTTCAAACAGAACTTTTGTCCCATTTGATAGCCTGCAGAGGACGGGTATAGCTTTGGAGCAGCAGGATCCCTGCCAGCACCCCCCAGAGAAACCTTCAGCAAGGGACATGGAAATCGCAGCCCTCCTGCAGCACCTTGTTTGGTGCTGTCACTGAGACAGGCATGTGCAATGGAAAGACGGGAAACATTTTGGCATAATTCAGGGAAAAAAAAGGAATGTTTCAGATCTTTTGATTCCTCAGGTCACTTGCACGTCCGGTAACTTTGTTTGCAATCTAGGTAAAGCTGTGCCATAAGCATACAAGAAGCCCAGCTGTATTATTTGCACATTTGTCTTCAGTAGCTTACAAAGCCTACAGAGGTGACTTCCCCTTTCTTGGTGCTTTTTTCAGCTAGCAGTTACACTTTAGTAAGGTTATCTTTGCAAGAGAATCCTGACAACTATCAACAGAAATAATTTTCTTAAATTAATGCTGCTTTCTCTAAGATTTAAATTTATAATGGAGACAGACAAATAATAACTAGCTAAACCATCTTCCCCCTTTCTCAATCACAAGTGATTAAGAGCACTTACACATACAGCATACACAACTGCATAATTGCTGATTTCTTACGTGAAGCCACGTTTCAAAAAGGCATGGGTAAAGAAAGTTGAATCGATCCTTTTTGTTTTGTCACAGGAAATCTTTGGGAGGAGCTGAAAGATGACAGTCTAGCTGTGGATCCCCTAGTTCTCATTTCATCATCCCCATCGTCTTCCCAGTGTTTCCCTTCTCATTGCCAGATGGAGAACGGCGGCAGCAGCAACATCAACATGCAAAACGGAACTCCGCACAGCAACTTGCCTGACCTACAGCTCACTACCCTTTACTCTGCCTTTATGGAGTTGGATACAGTGTCTCCTGCCTACCTAAGTAATTCTGGATCCAAACCTATAGCACTAATGTGAACCACACGCCTAGTTGTAATTATTTTTGTCCAGGTACAGCCCTAAGCATCACACACACACACACGATTTATGTCAGCTGCAAGTGCTGAAACCATGGCCATTGGAATGATCTTTTTCCAGAACTCACCTGCAGGATATGTAGCTTTACTTTAATAACTTCTACAAACAGATACTAAAAAAAAAAAAAAATATATTAAAAAAAAAAAAAAAGAAACTGAAGAGAACTATTTAAAGATAATGTTGTTAACCGCTGTATTGGTCAACACCATTTTATCAAGCCACTCATCTTCCGAATCTTCCTGAAACAAGTGACTATAAGAAGAAAACTAATGATTTTCAGATATTTTTTATGAAAGCTGCTTGCAAATGAACACTGAAGTCAAGGGAAACGATAATCTAACTTATTTCCTGAAGCCAATGATGTCAACATCATCTGTTACAGACCACTACAAAAAAATAATAAAAAATAAAAATAAAATAAAAAAAAATCCACACACTAAAACATTTATAGTCCCCTTGAAAGAATTTCTGGGTTTTGATAAACAAGAACATAACCTGAAAATTCTGCAAGTATTAGAAGATAGAGGACTAGCTGCTGACAGACTAAAACAAAGCAACAAATATACTTTAGTGAAAAATCTAAGTTTTACTGTGTTTTAAAAGAAATTTAAAACTGTTTTTTTTTGATAATAAAAAAGAACAAAACAATTTAATAGAATTTTTACTTGGCTGCTAATTATTCATATTAATTCCTCTACTTTTACCCAGATAAGCTGAACAGTATGATGAATTATTCAACCATTAAATCAATATTATTTTTATATTACTACTATCTTTTTTCAAAAAAACAGAGAACAGTAATTGTTGCAGCTAGCCAAATCTGGAGAGCATCTCTATTTTAGCATCCAGTTGACATCTGAAACATCCACCAGGGTTTATGATGATGCTGATGAGCCCTTGCTTTAGCATAGCACACTCCTCCTACCGTGAAGTAAACTAGGGCTTTTCAGTAGCCATTTTCTCAGGAACACTCTTCTCGCTCAACTTACCATAAAGCTGCTGCTTGTGACATTACAGAATTGTTTTTTTTACACATAAAGACAAAGCAATTTGGAGCAGGAACCTTTAACACTAAGGAATATAGTCTACAAACCAAATAAATATGAAAGTATGGCTTCTTGGATGACATCTCTGTTCACACATTGTGGAAACACAGGAGGAAGTAAGCAGGTTAAAATTTGAGTCAGACAAGGTCGCTTACACTGCAGGGAAAAAAAATAAAAAAATAGCAAGGAACTGTAATGAAAAGCACAGACGAAGTAGAAAGGACAGTGAGACAGTACTGATGAAATAAGGGCACATAGGGCTGACAAGCCTGCCTTCTCAGCAAGGTGGGATTAATGCCACTTGAGACTGCAGCCAAGCTCAGGTTCAAATCTACACCCTCAGCTATGTCTACTAGCCCAAGCTTAAAGCAAAAGCAGATTAGGGGCAGACAGGTAGAGAAGACCTCAGAAGAATATGTGTGATGTAACTTCATAATCCCTTACACAGCTATTAAGAAATCCACGCTTGATTTGAGCCCCTCTTGCTCTGCATTCCTGCAGCCAGAATATGCAGAGTGAGAAACATAGTCAAGCTTGCCAAGCTCTTCTGTGGAGAAAAACAGCATGAACACGGCCATACAAACATAAGTTAGGAGCTGGGAGAATTGATTTGTGACATTCACATCACTAGAAACATGCAGATTAAAGCCTAAAGCATACACTATTAACAAGCCTAAAGCATACACTATGTAAAGTTGCTGAATATTATATTCAGTATAATTTAAAAGTTACCGAGTCACAAATAAATATGTATCAGGCACAAGCTTAATGAGCGATAATACTATACTAGATACGTTTTAGGAAAGAAAAAGAACCAAACAAACATATATTCTAATGTAACCATGCACCGAGGGAAAGCAAAACCAAACAGCCCGCCCCACGCTCAGGTAGCAGCAGGCTGCTGTACCCCCTGCCGGCTCTGCAACATATAGCTATTACTCCTTGAAATACGCCAGCATCACTCCTAAGCCTTCCAGAAAGGGAGATGACAGTGTAAAAAAAAGCAGCACTTGCCTAGACTGAATGAATAAAAGATGTCTGATTGTCCAACTTACAAGGAACCATGGAAAATGTGACAAATCCTACCTATTTCGTGAGCTTCATTAGAACCTTGACAACTGTTTTCAACGTCCATTCAGCTCCACAGCTCTTTCGTTGGCAACTTGGGGCTGGAAGCAGAGCCTAGCACTAATGGGAACACATTGAATGCACCTGGTTACGTAAGTGGCCATAGTTTGAGTATCTTTGTCAGAAAAACAGGAGCTAAAGCAACAAATGCATCCTGAATACATAGACCACAATTCTGTAACAGGCAATAAAGTTTTGCAGGATTAAAAATAGACATATATATTTGGTACATAATGTTACCTACAAGTATTAGATTGTTTGGCTTGTGCTGAGAAACTGATTTCCACGACCCTGTGCACATGTATACCGCCTGCCCAACTCACTGAGCACAGCTGTGCCAGCACCCCGCACAGCTGGGCTGAAACCACCCACCACGACCCTCCCCAGCTGTGGAGACACATCCACTCAAATTCAGGGAACAGCCACACCAATGTCAGTGGGAATTCCAAAAATAGCTACTTATGCCCTTAAGGACTTTTCAGGATAAGACTGTCTCCATTTATAGGTCCTGCACTGCAAACACTGGTAAGGTGGTATGCAGATCAACATTTTCAGAGGCCTAACGGAGTGAAATACTCAGTTTTTAACTACTTTGTAACACCACACTCATCAAATTCCTGTTAGCCTGTATAAAAATCCTTATAAATTTTTGCATACCAAGTACCACTGTGAACCACATGATGCCCAGTGAGATATTACCATACAAAACTAACAATCTTCCCACCAGTTTGTATTTGGCTGGGGGAAATGACGTCAAGAAAATTCATGAGAACATACTAGATGAAAGACATTAAAGGGGTCCATCCCTCTAAAAATACAGGAAAGTTTTAATGAACTATTTGTGATTAAAAGAAATCCTTGAGACTATGGCACATGAAAAAAAATAAATAAATAAATAAAATAAAATGGACAGTATGGTTCTGGACAGCACTTTACTAAGATGAGCTAAATATCTGCTACAGGAACTCAAAATTCATAGATTTAAAATAAAATAAAAATTATTATTATTATTATTATTAATAATTAAAAAAAAAAAACTTTTTTTTCTGTGTTAAGGATATAAATTAAGGGGAGAGCAATTCATTCATATTTCGTAAATTCATGTGGCATGCATATATTCTAATCTCTGCATTTACCAGTCTAAGGCATTCTTCCAGATGCACTAATATATTCTATGTATGTGACCGTAAGGACGATCACAAGCAGGGAAGGGGGGAACAGAAAGAGAGAGAAAAACCTAAGCTTCATAATGTATTCTATATTTTTCATGGTAATAAGTCTTTGAAGAATGACCAGACGTAAAGAACAAAAAGGTAAATGAACACTCTGACATGTTTTTCTTGTGTTTTTGCTTGACTTACTTGACATACTGTATTGACACAAAGGAGGTTTGTCCTCCTTATATAATTATAAGTTATTTATTCTAAGCACCTTAAAATATTTTTTCCAATGCATTCTATATTTAAGACTGTTGGACATTTCACAGAACCTAAAAGCCATTACATATTTTTTCTTATATTAAAAAAAAAAAAAAAAAGTTCAAAAAGACTGCAAGTTATTAACTAATATAAACCATCTGGGTCCCCCCCTCCTCTTCTCCCCACATTTAGGCTCTTACATCCAGAATTTAATTGCCCTGCTTCAGTTTAGCATTAGTGATTCTGGTGCACACATACAAAAAAAAATAAAAAATAAAATAAATAAATAAATAAATAACACTGACATATGGGCACATGAAGAAAGAGTCCTACTATAAACTACAACTCCGGAAAAATATTTTTAAAGTAAATAATAATAATAATAATAAAATAACTCATTTTATTCAAGTTTATTGCTTCCAGAAGAGTAACCCTTATCTTGTGTAAGTACTTGTAAAATAATTTTGACACAGTTGTTAATAGCACAGCAAGCGTTTTCTTAGAACTTGTAGAACTAGTGACACCTTGTGCTGTACCTACCATGAAACAGGCATTTAGCATGTTGCAAATCTTTTTAAGGAACATTTGCAGTAAAGCCCATTTTTAGTCATATTGATACAGGGGGAGAAAGGAAGAAAAGAATGAAGTTTTCCCAGTCCAAGTTTAATGATGTTTGCTTAATCAGCCTAAATCAAACACATTATGCAAACAGACAAGAAAAAACTCTTAAGTATAATTACCGTAAAAATACCTTATTGCCAAACAGAAGAAAGTGTTCACTGTTGCCCTCTCCAGCATATGATTAGGAAAAATTTGCATTCTAAAGTTTAAAATTTATTAGTTTAACTTTTTTGATTGTATGTTTCATTTAAATGTCAGAAAAATTCAAATAATAGCAATTTACATTAGAACTATATTTTCAAGCTGCTTTTTCATGACATGAGTTCAAATTCAGTGCTACAAGACTTCTGGCTAAAGTAGGCTGTCTCCTATGTATTTTCTGTTATAAAACCATCACCTCTGAAGGCTCATTTGCTTTTCTTGTTACTGGTCTTTTCAGATATGTTCATATCTTTGCATAATCTCTCAAAGCCTTGGCACAGCACCGAGCTACTTAAAAACGACAGTGATGAATAGGTATTATGGAACAGAGACATATGAACTAGCACGTCAGGGCTTCTTCAGGCCTCTAACGTTCTCCTTTTCACACAGAGCTTGAAAAGAAAAGTGCCAGTGACTTATTGGCACTTTCAAATAAGATTAAGCTACTGGCTGAAACAAATACTTTCCAGGCCTTAGGTAATCAATGCTGATGCTCCATTTTTACAATACTTCAATCAGACTTCGATATCTGTATGTAAATATTTGTATTCAGCTTTTGCAGACTTTTAATCCATTTCTAGTCTAATACAGACAAAAAGAAAACAATCACTAGCTGATGAGCTATATGGTCCTCATGCATCCCTCACTACAACAACATAACTGGAAGTTTTAAACTAGTCTTTCCCATGTGTGGCCGAAGAAAAAATTTACTTGAGAACTACTGATTTGTTGTTCACTAAAATAATGAAGAAATCGAGCTAGTTCATAAAATAAAGTTTAAATCCAGTTCCTTTGAGAAGCTGAAAGGGACTTTATTTTTTAGACTTGTTCAGACAAAGAACCAAACGTGCACAAATGATATTCATTTGCACATTAGTGAAAATAAACTGCAGTAGGAACAGTATTAAGGAATACCGGATTTATTTCCCCTGGCTGCTTCTCATTCCGCTAGCATACTGATGAAAAGTCTCGGCTATGATACAATTGGTATAACAAATACTGGACAGGTTGTGAACAAACAGGAGATGGCCACGGACATGGAACCACCACCAAACGAGCGCCTTTGCTGGTGGTGGGAAGCTGGCAGCCAGTGCTATTCGGTGTTTTGTAACAGCGATTTTTCTGTGTTTTCTGAAATCCGTTCCGAGACCTTGTGGCACCCTTTGGTCATGGATTGCTGGGCCTGGGCTCTGAGCAGTGAAGGTGTAGGGCAAGCAGGAAGGCAGCCCCCATTAACCTCCCCGGCTCAGTAAGAGCCTTGGGATGTCCGCAGGGGCTGGAATGCCTCTCCAACAATGACCGAGTTCCCCCCGACCTGGCTGCAAATTGTTTTTTCCGCACAGGTAGCAAAGTATGTGTCTCAAGGCCGCTAAGTACTGATGAGCAGACTGCAGTCGCTGGCTACTAAGCCTCCCTAATCCACAGCAGCAAAGCGCTGAAACACGGCGCTGCTCAGACGAGCTGAAGACTTCCTATTTTAAACCTCTCGATTTTTGACCCAGGCACAGGAGAGGGGCGTAAAACCATTAAACTTTTTATTCCTGACAAAACCACTCAGGCCTAGGCCATCATTAGGAGCGTTACTCAAGGTTTTTATTCGCACTGCGGTCACCGGAAAATAAATTACGTCAACCGAGGCGCGGTGTGGGCCTCCTCACCGCACAGAGGGGCCGGGGCCGTTGGCGGGCCCCGCCGAGCCCCGCCGCCACCACAGCCCCCGGCGGGCAGGGCCGCGGCTCGCCGCTGCAGATCGCAGTGCCAGCAAGGGTGGGTTGGTGCACTTTGAGCCAGCGTGAAAGGCCCGGCAGCAGGCAGGGATGAGCAATGAGCTAAAAACAAGGCAGGTGTGGCCCTGCGAGCGTTTCCTGCAGACTGGGTTTTCCACCCCAGAAAGCAGAGCGGAGGCGGCCGGCAGGGGAGTTCGTGCCGCTAAGGGCTGCCAAGGGCACGCGTTGGCAGCCATAGGCAGGCACGGGGGCTGGAAAGGGCCTTTAGGAAGAGACGGGGTAAGGGACGAGTCCTTTGGTAGGTGCAATTTAAAAACAAAGCACCAGGAGGGAATATGCACCACTCGGATGAACAAAGAATTTAAGATCTCACTCGCCAGCCAGCTACTGAAGAATTTAATTTCAACCACATGAATAAGTCCAGCATGTTTGGGCCTGTCTGAGGCACCAGGCTTAAATGATTGCTTAGGGCACTTATTATACTTACCTTTAACTCCATTACTTTAGAACATCAAAAAGGGAAACAACAACAGGGAAGAAGAGAGAAAAAAAAAAAAAAAAAAAAAAAACTATGGAAAAAAAATATTTTGTACCAATTAATCAAAGGAGATAAAAAGTTGCTGTGATGCTTTTAGTGCAAAGTTTTGCTTTGGGTAGAAATAATCTTTCTAATTTTAATGTAAAGAAATTCAAATGTTAGCTGAAATAATAGTCTTAAAAGTTATTGAGGTGGTGACACATGTACTTACATTTCCTGCAAGCATCTCTTGCCAGATAGCCCCAGGAAACTTAGACATGTATTTTTTGACTGCAAAGAACATTTCTGAGCTGTTGTTTCAAACCTGGTTTATGACAAATGCCAGCAGATGAACTTCAGCAGGAGAATGGCTTTAAAAAGGCACAGGACATCTTGGTTGTAAGAGACTTGGCATGTCTGGGACAGAAAGTTTTTATTTCCTCTGAACAGCATGCTTATAATGAGGTCTCTGTCCACACTTTAATTTTAGGGGACATAGTGTACCCTCTGTTCTCCTGACTTATAAAGCCATACAGACATCAAAGCAGGCAGAAGGTTTAATTAGACAGTTAATTATACGTAAGGGTGGTAAAGTATGCATTTGGGAAATAAAAACATGATTTTCAAAACTATTTGAATACCAGTGAACAGAGTAACATTCACATAACTGTGGCATGCTGTACCTTTCACGACATCATTCATAAAGTAAATGTGTTTTGTTTTGGTTTTGTACTAAACTAGGATCTAGATACTTATAGCCATCAGGTCTAGTGCGTGTCATAAAGTGCACCTTTTATAGCTGAAACTGTCTGAGCATACGTGCTCGAAGGATGCTTTGTGCACCCACCCCTTCGCTTAGCTTGTGCATGAGGAAATGCATCTTCAAAAATGCAGAGGACTAGCAAGTGAACTGATACATAAATGTAAGAGCCTGATATTTTACCGGAAGCTTTACATACAACTGCAGGACATTTCCCTTTACTCAAGCTTTGCTACTGAATTTTGTCTTATTACTGAAAAAAAAAAGGGGGGGGGGGGGGGGGGGCAAAAAAAAAAAAAAAAAAACAAAAAAACAAACCAAAAAAAACAATAAAACGACTATT
>NC_048911.1:6513326-6552991 GCF_011077185.1 Oxyura jamaicensis
CCCCCCCCCCCCCCCCCCCCCCCCCCCCCCCCCCCCCCCCCCCCCAAAAAAAAGCTACTTACACTTCCTATAGCCAAGCAAGTAAAAGAGATACAGCTGTGTGCATAACTGTTAAATACAGCAAATCTGGTGTATTCCAATAATTCTTGATCTGGAATCATTTTCTGACTCATTATAGATAAAGATTATAAATTATCCGTCTGGAATTCCCCTCTTCTGATTCATTCTGTCATTAGGTAGAAGAGGAAAAAATGAAAGTGTTTAGAACTCTTTTCCTCCCTATGTATTAACTTTCTTTCATAAAATAACTTTCATTATGCATTTTATGTATTGCTGTTATAACTTCCCTGCCTGTTTTTATTTCTTTCTACAAATTACTTTCATATGCAAGCTTCATTAACATTGTTTACTCCCTCTACTAGAATAATTAAATTATTATTATTATATAAAACGGGCCTTTGTTATTCAAGGTCCTATGTCAGTTTTCAGAATAATGTCTGGGAATCATCCAAATGCAACTGCACTTTACCTAAATTATCTTTGTAGCTCTAATTAAAATACATTACCCAGTATGATTTCACCTCCTGTTTTAATTTCTTGTACAGCACTGGTTAAGGAAAAAAAAAAAAATATGTAAAGCAATTTTTTGTGGAATTAAATAGATAGAATAAATACCTTTGGTTTATCCTAGCATGCAATTATAAACCTTTGTAAAATTTTATTTAAAAATATATATTTTTCTTAAAGGTAAATGTTGGAAAATTTGGCATAGTAAATCAGTGAGAAGTATTCTTATTACAGTTAAGAAATGTTAAGGGAATGCAGGTCACTGGAAGATTAATGCTTTTGAATAATGACATAAGAATTAGAACCACGGTGTGAATGTGTAAGATGTGCCACAATAGCTAAACAGATGACAAATACCATAAGAAATAAAAATCTGAGGAGGGGTACAGAACATCTCAGGAATAATTAGGCATACTTAGTTGTAAAATATGACACACACATAGTACATAAGAAAAAAAAAAAAAAGATGAAAAAGCATTGGTAATTCTTTCTAAGGAACACTAAGTCATCTATTTCTGTAGACATTTAACACTGGGAAACTTTTTCTTGAATAAAATTTATTATTTTTATAAAAAATATTTTTGAAGGCTCTCTTCAGCCTCAGAAGTTTTACAACCAGTTCAGGAAATTATACTAAAGCATCAGAGACTGTTTAACCTCCCTTAAGAGTTATTAGGACTGATTTTGCTATCTCTGCTGTTTATGTATTCAGTGAAATCAGCATCTACTCATTTCAAGAATTCTAAGAAAACAGACCTTATGCTTCCTGTTGTTCAGGTAATTCCAAGAATAAGCTTAATCAGGAGAGAGTATCTAAACACAGAGAGCCTGTACGGGCAAAACCAGAAACTATAATTTGATTTAGAAGAGTCTGTAAGAGAATTGATGTCAAACTTTTGATTATGTCTTCATCGCAGATTTCAGATGAGTGATAGCTGAACAATAGTCATGTTACAAACCTGTGCTCAGGTCATCACCCAACTGCAGAATTCAGTGCAGGTATTTCATGCAGCTCCGAGTAATAGTCCAAAAGTTAAAGCCTTCTCTTAATAAATTTCTTTTGCGAGTTCCAGTCCAAAATGAGTGTTCTGCTGGATGCTGTGTTATTAAGGTGTCCTCTGTAATTCTAACAAATCAAAATCACAGTAGATACTTTCAAACAAAAACATTATACTTTTTTTTTCCCTCTAGGAGTAGGTAAGCTGTTTCGCTTCACAGAAAAATACAGACGTATTCCCAGGAATGCTGAGAAAAACAGGACTAAAACATCCAAAAAAAAAAAAAAAATCAAGATTGAATTATCCCAATACAATTTGTTTCAGATTGAGCAGATGTTGTGGTTTTACTCAGTATGGCAGAGACGAGAATTGCAGGTGTCACATTAATTTCAAAAATCAATTTTCCATAGTGCAGCTGGCAGATTTTTCAAAAGCATAACCTCGTGCAAAACTGTGATCTGTGGAACTCCTAAGTTTTGTTAACGTACTTTGAAGATAATTTATTTTAATTATGCCCCAAGATACTCTCACCAATCAGAACGCTGAATCCCATTTCAAACATTTTAATTGTTTTACTTATGTAACTATGCAAACCACTGAAGAGTTTTTACACGTGCATTGTTTAGTTTGCGATCACAGAAGTTGAATCTAGTTACATAAATTTGCACAAAATTAGAGTTAAAATATAGAGGGAAAATAAATGAAAGTTTAAATGTTTTTCATGTACTAAAATAAACATTTAATGTTAAATAAAATAGACAAGAACCCCCATTTCTAGGATCAATAATTTATTTAGTTTTTGTATTGTTTTATTTTAATTTTTATTTTTTTACATTTTGCAATTTGTTACAGGAGAAGAAACACTTGCTAATGAAGGTGACATGTTTTTAACCATTTTTCCGAGGTAATGGAAAAAGTTAAGCATATTCCCTAGTCTGCACATTTATGCCTAAGCTGCCACTGTTCAATAATTATAAGCAAGTGTACTCCTTATTTAGTCCTTGCGTAGTTTTAGTTCTCTCCTCCTACAGGAAGACTAAATTGTAGCATCTAATTTTCTTACCCTGAATTCTCAATCTTTGTTCTCCCTACTTATCTATCTGCAAACAAGTCAAACAGACTAGTTACTGAAGCCAAAGCCACAGAATGGAATTGGTGCCAAGGTTCCTTTTTCTCCTGGCAACCTACTCAGTTTCTTACTGTCCCAAAAGGAAACAAAAGACTCCCAGTTTTCTGAAAACCAGATTCTCTGCATGACAGTGCATTGCATTGCCACTAAACTGGCCACAGTGGATGTTCTTATAGGAAACAGATCAGGTAACTAACAAGATACAAAGAATTATAAATGAACTTGGTAAAAATGTTTCTAACATTTTCCCAATGGTATATTAACTAGAATCCTACTTTCCTTCCACAAAAAATATATATTTTTTATAAATACACTTTAATACAGACAATTCTGATTCTATGCAAAAAAGTCAATGTCACATTCAAACAGGTTTTCTCAGTGTAGCATTAAGGTACGAGCAGACATCACAGTAGGCATTAACACAGTGATTCTAGGGAGGCAGTTAACTATGTCCTGTGAACAGACACAAACACACAATTTCAACCGCTTAGTCAGACTCTGATTTGGAAAATAACTGAGCTGCACTTGAGGCCTGAAGTATCACACTCTTCAAATATATTTCCATGTTTAAAAAATGATATGAACTGTCAGTGAGATTTAATATCTGATTGGTATTGAAACATTTGTATAAACAGTGCTTTTGTATAAACAGAGCTTGTGCTAGGCTTATTGAAAAGAACTGCTAAGAGAAGCTATCAGCCATTTAAACTCAAAAGAAAAAATGTTTACACTTATCATGGCTTTACAGCTCTTGGGTTCAATCAGCTGAAATTAATGTTTTTCCTGTCCTTGTCCCTCTCCCTCATTTTTTTTTCCAAAAGATAACTTTCACCACTAGATTGAATGCATGTCAACCTGTCTCATTAACATTTGTACAATGCATACAGTTCTAGTTGCTCCTTCATATTTTGGTAAACACGTTGTTTTCAAAACTAAAGAGACTTCCTACAGAAATAAAAATAAAGGAGACTTTAAGAAAAAGAGGAATCTCTCTGACTCAGGGCGAGTGGATTATTCAGTTATTTCATAAATGTCACCGATACAAAGGATATATTCACAGTAACAATTCTGGCTTTTGTCACTGTAATGAGAACAATGCTTCAAAAATTTAAACCATACTTGGTTTAAATACTTGGTGTTAATCTTGAAAATAAATTGTTCTATTTCTGCCCCTAAAGTTTGTGAATTGTAAGATCACTCAGCATGGCAGTTAACCACAAATATTTTATTGTTACTTTCTTTACAAAACCTGAAATGTAAAGGATTTAAGACTGAGAAAGTGAAAGCATGTGTTGAGTTGTAACTTCCTTGTTTAAAAAAAAAAAAAAAAAAAAAAAAAAAAAAAAAAAAGTAACTATTAGCACCTGCTTCTTTTTCCAAGATTAATTCATTGTGTAAAGTACACATACAATCAATGTCTTATGATAGAAAACAACTAGTTATTACTAGCAAATAATCTTGGTTGGCTTTTTGATGTTTTCTTTTGCTTTCAGAAAGCCAGATCCCAAATTTCCATATTGGTTCATGGCAACAGACCCATAGTGATAATTAAAATATTTTTTAAAATGAGAGCAGAGGAAAAAAAATACAATAAATATTTTTTCAAAGACAATATTTAGTGATTATGTAGGTGAGCTTCCAAAGTAAACCTAAAAATGATTAATATTAAAATTAAAAATAGTAACTATTCAGGAAGATTAATATATTCTTCTCTGAACCATGCTGTTAAGATTTGACTTTGAACTGGTTTATAATAAGAATCAGCTGCCAATTTAAGGGGAAAAACGTGGTTTCACTTTACAATTCATCTGAGAGCAACCAGCTCGCTTTCAGATGAATGAAAATTGAAATTGTTCAGTGCCTTACAACGCATGGTCTTTAACATTACATTTTGCACATAAATTTAATGCAAAACAAGGACAGACGCAGTGTTAGAACAGCATCTGTACTGCAAAAGTTTTCAAAGAAACATTATTCTCGCACTATTTATGTGCAAAAATGTAATGGCTTGAGTTGACGCTATACGTTACACTGCTGCATAAATAGGTAGAAAAGGAATGGAACCTCTCTCCTGGCCAGTGGTTCCCCCCATGTTTGTAAATATTTTGAATGTAGATAACTTTGAAAAAATGCAAATTTTTCCAAGTGAAATTAAGCAATAACATTGATATCTGTTGCAGTGAGAAGCAAAAAACACTTTCATTACACTTCCCACAGAAAGTTTTGTTATTTGCTTTGGCTTAAGAATAGAAACTTATTTGTACGAAATTGTGGGGACTTCTAAAATAAAAAGAAAATAAAAAATAAAATTCTTCAACCTGAAAAACTAAAGCAGGATGAAATTAATTTTACTGGAAATGCCTAACTTTTTCCTGATTTAAAGCATTCCTGATAATAAAAGACAGTAAATTTGCTTAGTAAAATATCTCCTATATGATTCACACCAAATTTTCTATTAGCCTGAAATTACAACTCATGGAATCTGAATTATCAGAACAGTTAGCAGAATTCAGGACAGAGATCAGTTGTGAATAGTTCTTCCTATTCATCCTAAATAGTTTAACCTCAAACCTACTGTAAAACACAGAACGTGAGAAAAGTCCATTCAACAACACAGTGCACTGCTGGCAACAACATAAATTTCTTTAGGGTCTTTTTCACAGGGGCATGTTTTAGGTGATTTCAGTAAAATTCTTATCAAATGACCTTTGTTTTTGAATTCTAAAGTCTTTAAAGGAGGTAGCATTAAAAAAAGGGAGCAGAACATGACTATTTCAGTGCAGCAAACAATGATTTGCTACAGTATTCATATACAGAGAGGATATTGAGTATGGTAACCCAAGACTGACAGGAGCCCACACCAAAGTACAACAACTGCTCTCGCAGAAATATACTGACATGATATAGCTGTTGGAAATGTAAGACTGGTAATTCTGGCCAAGCACCATTGCTAAAAGTCTCTTAAAAGCCTTACGCACAGAAGTGATTGTTATGAACAGCAGGTAAGAGTTTAAAGATAAACAAACAAACAAACAAAAAAAAAAACCTGTATAGGAGGTGCTACTCAGAAACAGTCAATCTGTCTTCAAGTCAGTACATATGCTCATCCAAGAGTTGGAACAAAATTCATCAATATTCAAATTTGCAAAGCATCATTGAATATGAAGGCAGTTTAACAGCCTTGATAGAAAAAAAAAAATGTGGGGAGGACTTAGGCTTTTGAAACTATTTTCACCTTTAGTAATTATTGTGCTATAAAACTTAGTGATCAGTAGCTCAAAGCATAATACAAATAATGAGGAAATTCTTTGCAACCCTCAAACTGGTAAGTCAGCTGTAGGCTAAATTTTATGGTTTTATACACTAGAGACAAAAAATAACAATAAATACGAGTCTCATTGTGCTAATAATTACTGCAAGATACCGTGTAAAGTCAGTGAACTCTACACTTCCATTCTTAAAAAAAAAAAAAAAAAAAAAAAAAAAAAAAAAAAAAAACTTGTACTGTAACCTAAACCCACTGTATTTCTTTAGAAAACCGAATCCAGAATTAAAGAAAGCCCAAGCAGATACAAATGCTAACACATTTGGTAGTGATCACAACTCCAATAGTAGTACAAAATCTCCCTGTTCTTAGCAGATGGCTACATTTGAAACCATTTGTAGTTCTCCTGTTTGACTTGGACTGTGACTAGAAAGATGTTGATCACAACTGGAAATGCTATTTTATAAAAATTATTACAGTCACACGTATCTGAGGCTAACATACAACGTTCCACTTAAACTCACAGAAATAGACATGGAGACATCAAGTATTTATAGAAATATCTACAAACTGCAACTGCCTTTTTTTTTTTCTTTTTAAGTATCACTGAACTCATCTTTAGAGTAAGGGTTTCATGACAACAGGCTACTTAGGCAAAAATAAAGGATGGAAGCTTTTTGCCCCACACAGCCTTCTCAGGTTTTGTTTTGCATGCGCTAGTTTACTCTTTTGATGTTGCTGCTTCACGGCACTAATACCTTTCTAACAAGTACATCCTGAGAAACTTGTGCAAGATTGTTATTAGACTTCTTATGGAGTCTGAAGAGAGAGCTTTTGCTATATTTTTGGTGTAGCTTAAAGGCTACATTATTAGACTTACTGTTTCGCTTGTATTAATATCCAATGCAAAACATTTTTAACAGAGGGAAAAGCACCATTACAACATTCTTCAGACACAAATGGAAAATCGGATATTCCACACCTTCTGACTGCCCTAGACAAATCAAAGCGCTGCTCTAGCAAGCATCGCTGAAGCCCTTGTTTTAGTATGAGCAGAGACGAAAGAAAACAGGTATGTATAACATATAGCATGAATAGGATGAATGTTAGGTATGTAAAAGTGCTAGAGCAAAACTAAAATCCTTCATTTTTTTCAGATTATTCTAGATTCAGTTTGCAAAAAAATGAAATTAATGGAGAACGTTTATGAGGGTTTGTATGCACTCAACACTATTTTGCTTCCATCTGAAATGCAAATGGACAGTACCTGATTAAAAACAACTGTCATTGAAATACTGGTCTTCACTGCAAGTTTCATTATTTCCAAGATTAAAAAAATATTACATTGAAGGAACAAAAGAAAAGGATGAGATGCTTATTTAGAGAAATCATCTAAGGATGAAAGTTGATTTTGTAAGGTTTTCAACTGGATGTACAAGTTACATTGACCATGCTTTTGAAGCATTCACAAAGAGAAAGAAATGAACAAATCTCTGCATTTGCATCCATCCACTCACGTGGTTTCTCAGATTGCATTCTTTGAGAAAGCAATCACGTCCTAAAAATGCTTGAGGGCAAGACCACAAATCCACACAATTAGGGCAAAATCCCCCAGGTCCCACAAGGCCATTCTCAAAGCAGACACCTAAAGAACTCAGGGAAGTGGTATCCAAAGATCATTTAGCATTGTAGAACTGCTTAGGGTTCTGAAGAACTGGGCCTGCTCCAAAGATCGAAAGAGATTAGACTGGCAAATTTAGTCATGAAACTCCTACTGTGGCAGAGTCCTTGGTTTGTGGATTCTTGTCCAGTTGACGTAGGCAACTGAACTGAAGGTGTTGGTGTCCCTGACGACTTCAATAGGAAAGGGAAGGCCAGCACAGGTTGGCTGCCCATCCTGTGCTCAAGGTCCTCCACTGTACGAATAATCCGCCTTATTGTGCATCACCAGCTTGTTATCTACGAAGTAGAAACTGTCCGACTGTGTCTCATATGGATGAAGGATCATCTCTCGAACTGCAGGGAAAAATAAAATTAATTGTGTTACACAGAGGCAAATAGTCTGCACTGGGTTTCTTGGAGACTGCGTCTCAGATATGCTTAATAGCATTACTCAGATAGCAGCAAACACTCAAAAAAAAAATAAAAAAAAATACCCAAACCCTTTGTTTCAAGTTCTAAGGAACTCAAACACAATCCAAACATGTTAAGGCACCATACAAAGTATAAGTGTTCTACCTATCCTCAAAACAGTTCAAAAGAAATTTCTTGTGGTGAGACAGCAGTATACCACTGCATTTTCCACACAATGTAATATGAGTGCTGACATACATTATCGGGGTTATAGAGAATATAAGGTCACTCAGATTTAGCATTCATGCCTGTTTGTCTTGGGAGAGAGGAGAAAAAATAAAAATTATGTTCATACTAAAAATAAAACTTCTCAGTCAATGTAGAACATCAAACATTAAAACAGAACATAACACAAGTTACCTGTTTACTGCACATCTTTTTGGTCCTAGTTTATTAGATATTTTTATAAAAATACAATTATCCCAGAAACAGAAGCTTCCCTTCTATGAAGGGAAAAAATAAATGTAAAAATTTATATATATATATATATATGTATATGTATATGTATATGTATATATATATGTATATATATATATATATATATATATATATATATATCTTTGTCTGGGGGCTACTTGGAAGTATTCTGCCATAGCCGCTTTTTATAGACAGCTTGTAAGAAAGTGCTTCTTCAAAACACCTGAGATTAACCTCACAGTAATTGAAAAGAGCTTACTGAGATCCTCGGAGAGCTGTGGGAATTCATAGATGTGCTCACAAGTATTTTTACTGCTGGGAATGCAGAACCCAAATTCAAAATCAAAACTCTTGAGCAACTGATCCCGGAAGTAGTGCCTCTCAATCATGCGAAAGTTATTGATGGGTTTGTCCCCTACTGTGAATTCCACCCTGAAAAAGAGTGAAATGAGTTTTATTCCTTAAGCACGACTTTCAACCATTCCCGATATGTAGAATAAAGTTCTTTTAGGAAAAGCCAAAACTAAAAAGCGGTGGTACTAATCAAAGGATCTTTTCCTCCTTTTCTTAAAAAGTTCACAATGACAAAACATAGCATTAAAAATCATGGCTTATACTCTGTCTTAAAGTGAAAGTAAAGAAGAGCAAAGATAACAAAAGAACCTGCCGTATAATGACCCATATCCTTCTAAAATCTCCAGTAAAGACAAGAAACAAACAAACAAACAAAACCCTACTACTACTTTGGGAGGCCAGAAAAGGAAATACAACCAAAACTTGCATCTCCCCATGCACACTATATAACCACAGATAAATTACTCCTAACTTTTACTAAAGAAATGATACAGCCTTTCACCTGTACTACAGGAGCAGTAACTTTTGCCTGATGCTTAAAGATCCTTTAGGTGTCACATTTTGGTGTGGTTTATTGGTGGATGCATGCATACTACTAGACATGTCAAAAATTATTCTGGTGCAAACAAGTTGGAACATCTGTGTAGTCTGCCCATCATATTGCCTCTTTTAGCATTAATCTCCTCAACCCCATGCCTGTTCCTGAGGTATATAAACAAGCTAAGGGAAAGGAGGATGCAAGGCACACATTAAATATGTTTGCAGATCATAACAAAAAATCCCTATTAACTCAACTTCCTGACAGGATCAACAAGCAACAGCCACTTTTTATAAGATTCCAGTTGATCTCTGTACGAGAAAAAGTAGAACAGGAGCAATTACTTACGTGGCTCCCACTTGCCGAAGTCTAAGAAAAGCTGGGGTGAACTGATAGCGTACAAACCGGCCTGCATTTGGGTCAATGTCCTTCTTGTCATTGTGTTCACGTTCTGGAAAAGCGCAAAGCAAAGCTCCATCACTGTCGTCTGAGAAACAGAAATCCAGTGAAAATACCACATTAACTTTCCTCTCCTCCACAGAGAACCCCTCCGTGTCTTTTTGGAGCCTGCATGATACGATGAAGCACACTGAAAAACCTGGAGGACATTCTGCACCACAGAGGCCTTTCCCAGGCTCTTCTGCTCACCGACAAGGTTAGCAAATTTATGCCTACATTCCTGCAGTGCACAACACACAGACTGCACTGGGAGAACATTCTTTCTAATATTACCACCGTGAAAAATAGGTGGTATATTCCTCATTAGGTGATTTATTCCTCAATAAGCACTGATCTCAGCTTCAGTGGCAGTTTTGCTCTCCTTATGTACCCCAGACCACACCATTTCCTTTGATTTGGCAGTGCCAGAAATCAATTCTTCCGGACAAAACATACCTAAAGCTCCCTTCTGGCAGAACACTGAATCAACAAAGAGCTCTCTGTAGAGAGTCTGCATGGTTGTTTATTTTAACTAAGAAAACGTGCATTATGAGCAAAAAGATTCACAGATCAAAGTTTCAGGGTTCCTCACCAAACTAAAGGACTATGACCAATGCATTAGGGATTCTAATTCTTATTTTCCTTATTGTTAATAATAACCACTTAAGTGATCTCATTACACGCAATTCTTTAATGGATTTATTAACCAAGTTCATAAAATAACAGTCACAGTGAGATTCACACAAACATTTCGCAGTCAGTATGGTATGGGGGGGCAACTTTGTAAAGAATAAACTTTAAATTGTTATGAAGACAATTTCCTTAAAGGTATTTCCTTAAAAAAAAAAATATAATTAATTAATTAAACAAACAAACAAAAAAGAATAAGAAGAAAAGCAAGAAACAAACCAAACTCTTCTCTTAAGTTCCTCTTAGGTGTCACTCACTGACATTGAAAGGGAGGTGAAACTCTGTTTTTTTCAAAGAGTATATAAATTGGGAGCTTTAAAACTTAGCTGCCCACTGTCTCTTCTAGTGAAATAATTATAGGACACTTAATGAAGCTAGCATGCAATAGATCCAAAGCAAAAGTAGACAGTTTTAGCCATAGCATGTGGTCACGCAGGGAGATTCCTTGCCATAGGTCACTGTAGATGCTAAATTGGATCAAGAAATTGCTACATAGATTCAAACAAATAAAAATAAAAAAATGAAGGCTATGAAATATGATATCAGCTCCAAAGGAACTCTTGCAATCATACATTAATATGGGCCAGGAAACTATTCTGAGAATGCTGGACAATGTGCTTACCATCTTCCTATCCTCTCTAAGCCATCCACTGCTGGTCACTCAGAGTGAGAGCTTGCAAGACTGCCCTTTGGTTTGAGATACATCTTCTGAAGGGACTTACTGCTCCTACCTCTGACTGAGGGTAGCACCGTGACTCTGGACAAGCCATTTCACCTTAGCATACCTGGTTTGATATCTCTAAGCTACAGAAAACTTCCTCTCACGTGCAGGGAAATGAGGAAGATATAAAACAATGAGCGATCACGAAAAGAACAGTTGCACTGGTGTTTTGTTTGTTGTTTTATCACAGGAGGACTCGAGCTGATAAAAAACCAGCAAACTTCATGTGCTGACCTCCTCCTTCTTTGCTTCTGTTTACAATATCCATCTGTCCTTTCTCACCACAGATGGAAATCACAAGAATACAGCAGCAATGACTTCTGTTCACTATTAGTACAAAGGAATACTTGAATAGGATTTCTGCCGCAAGCTGGGACTCAAGCCCTCTTGGAGGTGAAAGTGTCTCCTATTTTTGGGACACACATGGAGTAAAGGGCATGGCAAAAGGGAGCAGACGTGAGCATTTGCTTGTTCACGAAAACAGTATTTTGCGTGTGCACTCACCTGATGCTGCTGGTTTGGTGATTTCAAACAACACTGTGCCAGATTCCATGTCCCGGATTTTGAACCTGGTGAAGTCTATCTTGTAAACATTTTCCTCTGGAGTGCACAAATAATCTGCAGAGGAAAGCAAATTAAAGTGAAGGCTCAATGTCTACAAAGACAGTCCCAGCACTGAGTGCTCACGCTGCCCTGCTTGGACAGAACGGGAAAAAGGCCTCTCTGCCCCAGTGCTAAAAGGTCATCACTTTTTTTCCAACTTTGTGCCAGCATTCCCTGGTTCCATTTCTCCTCAGGGTATTGAGAATAGTCAGCACCTCCACCAAATCCTTGCCTTCTCAGTGTAAGAGGCTTTGCCTCTTTTAAAAGCTGCCCTCTGGCAAAATGCATGTGCTAAGCAGCTTTGTGGGCACTAAGCCGACTGCACTTAGCTGGAACAGGAATTGTCCTCCTCCCTTGTGCCATCTCTGCTATCTCCAGCCCTCTGCAGGCAAAGCACAGCCTCTTCTCTCCACCCATGCTTGTCCCATGCAAGGACTTTTTTCCTCAGCACTGGAAATGGCTTTGAAGCCCTTCCCAGTACTAGGAATTGGTCTGGGAACAGCCCCTTTCCCTGCTTCCACCAGTGTCGGTGTCTTTGGTAGAAAAGTCATCGTTCCAAGCATCAGCCTTGCTATGCCTTGAGCAGCCTTCTGGCCTGGATATCAGTCTCCCCTCTGCGGAAAGAGTGCTGGTGCCTCCTGATTACTTTTCACTTTGCTGATAAGCACAGATTGAAAGCAGCTCCAATGATTTGTCCTGGCAAATCTAAACAAATGTGTGTATAAAAGACAAGATAGCTGTTGAATGACAATGCACCTGCATGTTCTAGAAGACTTGCTTTAGAAATTTTAAGGTAGAGGTAATGCTTCAACATTCTAATTCTAAGAGACTAATTCCGGTTGTTAGTCTGAGCTAATGACTTACTTCTGTTTGCTTTTCCTATTTCTAAATATACCCATCCACCTGGGGCTTATTCATTGAACATACAAACCCAAGTCACAGTGTAGTTAGAGATCACACCTGTCTATTACAACTCCTACGTCAGCACAGGTGCAACAAATCAGCTACCTACATTATGGCTTGGGGTTATGGTTCACATCCCATAGATAAGGAGAGAATAAAAGCTTGCTCTGCTGCAGCAAAAGAACATCCCAAATGCCACACATTGCAGCTACCAGACAACAAGCTCTCATGCTGGAATCTGTAATTAAAGAAATCAGGCCCCTCTGCCATGAAAGACAAAGACAGCCACTGTCAGCATTACGAAAGATTGCTCCTAGCCGCGGCTCAACGTGAATTGCACATCTAGCACCTTTACCTTCCTGGAAGCCTGTTATTCTTTGCAAATCTTCTTAACTTGGAGGACTGTCTGAGCACTCACTGGGACGATGAACACAAGTATTAAGCCTACTCTCCAGACGATTTTACTACTCTCCACCATCACCACCAGATGGTGAATGCTCAAGGCTGTAAGACAGAACTGTGCTTGAAGCATCTCTGGCATTTGGCAGGGAGGTTTCCCTTTCCTGTCAACACAGCACAAA
Source organism: Oxyura jamaicensis (assembly GCF_011077185.1). Lineage (NCBI taxonomy): Eukaryota > Metazoa > Chordata > Aves > Anseriformes > Anatidae > Oxyura > Oxyura jamaicensis. The sequence continues at coordinate 6,526,664 of NC_048911.1, forward strand.
TTAAATCTAACACCGGTACCTGCACTAGCAGGAAGAATAAGATAAAAGCTCAATCTTTTCACTGCCACAAGAAAACAAACGCCTACTGTTAGATGAAATAGCCTACAAAGTGCATAACTTTGTCTTTCCTGTCCTTGCTTTAACACTACCCAGGGCGAGGGGCCAGAAATGTATATAAACTCCTTGCCCTAAGCCCTAAAGTTGAGCAGTCCTCACGCAGATGTCATGCGGTCACACAGTAATTTTAGGATCTAAGACAACAGCGAGCCCAAAGTCTTAGCCCATCCTACACCTTCCCACCTCCAAGCAGCTGCAGCCCTGACTTCTCCCACGGCCACGCTCAGCCAGCTGCTCTCCATCAAGGCAAGGGGCTGTAGGACGGGCCCGCCGTCGCCTGGGAGCCCGGGACACCTTCCCTAGAGCACGAAGGCAAGCCTGAAGCTGTGTTTGTCTGCAAGTTAATTATTAAGTGTTTTCCTTCTGCAGGATTCCTTCCCATCCAGTGCCATGGCAACAGCTTTATCCCCCTCCTTGGCAGCAGCGTTGCTGCAGCAACTGGCCCCGACTCATCCGCAGGAGAGGAGAGCGAAGCCGAGCCCCCGGAAGAGGAATAAACCCCAAGCAGAATCCCCACCGGGCTCCTGCTCCTGACATCGGCACCCCTGAGGTATTTTTTTCCCCCAACTCTTTTTGCATGGAAAGTATTTGAAACCCTTTATTTATTTTAATCAGCGTGCCAGTATCTAACCGAGTGACGTCTGGGGGGATTAGCTACTGTAGAGGGAAAGCACTGCAATCAAGTGCTTTTTTTTTTAAAAAAAAAAAAAAAAAAAAAAAAAGTGTATATTCCTCTTAGTCTGTATTTAAAAAAAAATAAAAATAAAAAAATCTGTAGCCATGTTCTTCCCAAAATAGTAGAAGCCCGTGGCACGCTGGTAGGTCTTATCGAGAGTGTTGTGCTTGGAATTGGCAGAAACTTCTGCTTAGCTGAGCACTGTCAAATTTGCTAATCTCATCTCACACACACTTATTTTTAAATTACTGCAGGGCCCAGTTGCCCACACTTCCATGACGCACTTAAATGCATCATCTGCTTTCATTATCCTAAGTCCCAGTAAGCACAATTTGGGGAATGGAGGCAGCATTCACGTCTGCTTCAGTGAGACATAAGGCTGCTCAAGCATCCATTAAATGAAGTGGATCATTACAAGAAAGGTAGTTTTGGTCGCTCAGGACAGAATATTTTCTTGTTTCTTCTGCTTCCCCCAAAGCACGCTGTGTTGTTTCCCCGTCAGTAACCAAATAATCACGGTGTCTTCCTGAACAAGCCCTCAGTACTCAGCTGATTCACCGCTGATGGAAAGCACCCTCTGAACAGAGAATGGAGGAACAGACATATCAGCATCATCTTAGAAAACCCAGCAGATTGTCTTTTGTTCTGAGGCGTACCCACAGTAAGTAGTGCAAAAACAAATCACAAAAGAGGAGCATTTCCTACTCCTTCCTAAAGCACAGAGAATTGCTATATCCCTGACCTCCAAACCCAAAATCCTCACCACCTTGTTGTCAAAGCACAGAGCAAACTTGCAAATTGGCCAGGCCAAGTATACTAGCATTTACTTCTCACTCGCATCACTCTTCCCTCTCGTGCTTCTTTGGCTTTTTTTTTCCCCATGATCTCTGTATCACACCCAAAAATCTGCAAGTCCCTACTCTTACGGACGTTTTCTATCTTTCTGCCATGGTTTTGAAGAGGCTGGAAGCACAACTAGCAACACTGCGGCAGTCTCAGGAAGCAGCAGAGCTGGTGGGCTTCCTGAGCCAGACACAATGGATTTCTGTATGAATTCTCCTATTCCCTTTGTATTAAAAAAGTGCTTTAAAAAAAAAAAAAAAAAAAAAAAAAAAAAACAGAAATGTGTAGCTTGGCATTCATCAAGAGATCTCTAGCATTGTTATGAGACACAGTGGATGCTCGTTCCCTGTTTACAGCTCTGAGGTGGTACCTCCACTGTCCTAACCCAGCGAAGAGCCAGTTCTGACCTGGGAACAAGTAAGATTGCAAAAGAAAACCAAAAACACAGCCTAGACAATAGCAGCAGGTACTGCCTGTTCTTTTGCGAGCAGTGGTACAGTGTGAACCCTCATTCTTATTTCCAGACATACATTTTAACAAGCTGATGTTACAAAGGAGCACAAAGGTGAGGAATCATACAATGCCTATCCCCAGAAGAGGAAAGCTAATGAAGGCACTTTCTCCTCCTGCCCTCTCCCTGTTATTTCAGTTATCCCGTGGATGAGATTAGGTGTTTAATCCTCATCAGAGAAAGCTAAAAGTCAGTGCTAAAACTTCAGGTGCCCTTTGCAATCACCTCACCAGGCACATTTTATGAAGAGGAAAAGTTCACGGGAGTGAGAGGGTTAGCACTGCTTGTCGTGCTCAAGATCTCTTCTCCTTCTCTGCAACCAGGGGAAAGCACGTGTCCTCTCCCACAGACATCAGAGATATTTCTGTGCTGCTCATCAGAGCATCCAAGCTCAGATTGGGCAGCTCCTATTTTAAGCTTTAATCGCTCAGAGAGGTGAGTGGAGTGTAGCAGGGGTAAGGAAGAACTCAAACTCTGGTGGTGAAAAAGAATGCAAATCAGGAACATGCCATACAAGAAATAGATGCAATGGCAGTGACTTGTAATAGGAACATCTCTCCCCAGCACAAGCAATAACAAGAATTTAGGGGATGAGATGGCTCCTGTTGCCACGCAGGCCTGTTTCTTAACTTGCATTAGGCAACAAGGTCAGAAGCTGTTTTGAAGACTGCTCCCAAGATGTAAGCCAGGTATAAAGCAAAGACAACTGCAGATGAGTTGCTAGGAGCTGGAGATTAGGAGATTATCAGATTGGAGAGCCTCAGGAGGAAGCGAGCAAAAATAGCACTAACCCAGTCAAGACGCAGAGCGTTGACGCAGGACTGAGTACGAGACCTCAAGGGGAAGGCAGGGCAAGTTTCAGGCAGTACTGATACGTCTGCTCAGACAACCAGAGTTCAATTAATGAAAACACTAAACCATCTCCCCTGCCCTTTGCCTCAGCAGTTCAAGTCCTGTAAAGAGGACGGCAGACAAGCAAGCCGAGATCCTGAAGCAGCACGTGGCACCGGAGCGTGGCAGAGCTCCCCACGACTGCCTAGCCACGGAGCTCATCACCCTGCTGCACATTCAGCACTGAGATCGGACCCTTTGCTCCCCAGGGGAGCTGCCTCCAGCACCCTGCTGCTCTGGGGAAGCTGCTGAGAGGACAGGCCACGAGGGGAGAGCGATCTCCCCGCTCCGTTTCTAAAGTCACGGCTTTTGGAGGAGCAAAGGCCGGGGGTAATCGGGGAGGGAGGCACCTGCAGCCCTCCTGCCTCGCTCAGTAATTAGCCCGCTGTGAATGCACCGGAGAAAGAAGCTCTTGCACTAGGAGAATTCCCACAGGAGCTTTACTGCAGCGACACATTTGTGCGTTAAGCATGGAGAGCATCCAAGCAGGGTCTGAGCCGAGGTGTTTCCAATGGTTCTTGTTACCCATAAGGTGCGCCCACACAGCAGTGTGCCATCCCAAACTACACGCCGAGTCCTGCAGCACAGCTCGACAGGCCTCCCAGGCTCTGCTTTTTTGTGGCAGCCTGCTTTTTTTCCCCTTTTATTTGTTGCGAGAGCTTTCCAGACCTCACCCTCTCACAATTAATTTGACCACAGCTCTCCAGGCCTTGTTAAGGAAGGTAGGAGCTGCCCTTTTCCTCATCCCTAGGGCCTCCAAAAGCTGCTTCTTGCCCCCTTGTTTATGCGGACTGTACACGAAGTCCGAAACATTGACGAGAACACTAACAAAATCAGCTCGCGTTGGTTTTGCACAGGGCTAAGCCAAAGCACTCAGGCCCTGCACAAAGCCCCAGGCTGACTCCCCCAGCCCACACCACAGCTTTCCCTTCATCTATTTACTTAGTTATCTTTGCCATTTCCACCCGGAATGGCCCCAACCAGCAACACTGGCAGAAGGAGAAACCCACTCGGCTGCCAGCTCGGCACCCTGCGCTACACACATGCCATGTGTGCTCCCCTTGGAAATGTAGCAGGCCATATTGTAGCGCGAGACTGCTAACAAAACCCTTCATCTACACAACACTTCAGGATGTGAGTTGTCACAAAGCCTTGAAAAGGTTCTCGACGTATGTTGTGTTGCCTGGGAAAGAAGCCACGGTGACAGCAGCTTGACATAGCCCTGGGATGCCGCTCTGCTACGAGAAATCAGCATATCAAAACACATCTACACATCACAGCCCCGGACAAGTCAGAACGGTGATTCATTAACCTCCTCACAAACACCCCCAGCTAATCACAGCTCCTCTTGCAATAAATTTCCTCGATTAATTGGGGAAGGAAAGGAAAGTCATAGTCCAGGAGCGGCTTTGAAGATTGATTTGCACACATCAGCTTCCTGTTAACGCTACAGCAAACCGGGTAGGAAAGTCACCCACCGAGGGTCTGCCCTGCCCATCCAGGCAGCCCTCTGCCAAGCTGGCCTTTAGCTAAAGCTGCTGAGAGAAGTCTCAGAGAAATGCTAAATGACAGCTCAAGGAAGAGATTAGTTTCAGAAATGATTAAGTGTGTGTTCCTTATACATAGGTTTTGTTTTGTAATTGTTTCCGAGTATGTAATCAATTATTTAACCCTTTGGTTTTCTAAAATAAAATAAGCTTTAGAGTAAAGCTTAAAATATAAAGCTTATAAGATCAGCTTTTTATAATTAGAGGCAAACTGTACGGGTGCCTGAGACTATTATACACAGGGCAACCTCTTGCCTTTTGTTATGTATCTGTTTGACAGCTGGTGCTATCACACGCTGGCAAAAGGGGCTGGTATTACAAAGGCAGTAATACCATCTTCCTGCTGACCACCGACGGCTCTAACCCCAAAGACAGAGAAAGAAATTAAAGCTCTGCTGGAATTAGCTTTGCCCTACAGCTCATGTGGGAGTAGCACGGTGTGACCCAGCAAAGCTGCAAGATTCGGCGTGGTCAAAGACACCAGGGACGAGGGACGCCAGGGACAAGGGACGCAACACCAGGGACAAGGGACGCCAGGGACAAGGAACGCGACACCAAGTACAAGGGACACCAGGCCCCATCTTCTCAGCTGGCCCCACAAAGCAGAACGTGGCATTCGCAGACACTGACATCCCAATAACTGCAAACGGGCTCCTCTGATCCTCTGGCTGCTGCGGTAATTAATCGCAATTTGAAGTGAGCTCTGCCCTGCTCATTTTGCTAATCCCAAATTAATCACGTCACAAGGTTTTCCTCTTTGCAAGCACAGTTGTATGAGCAAGTAACAAATCCAGCTAATTGCAAAGGAAATGGTTTGTTTGCCTGACACCTAATCTAGCTGGAGTGGCACCAGATCCAGTCCAGCCAAAAGACCCAGATATTCTGGGGTCAGCACCCCAGATCCATCAGGCTTTCTAGTGCCCAGGAGCAATCTGGAACTGCTGGAGAGTTTAACATTGAAAGGACACAGCATATGCAGTTCGCACAACTCCCCCTTTAAGCTTATTAGGAACACATTAGGAGCAGAGCCCAGCTGGCTTTTCTGGCTAGTTACAGAAGGGGTTTCTCTGGTTTAGCAGCGAGCGCACTTTGCCACAGAGCCACATCCTGCTCCTCCAGCTCCCCAGCCCAAGACATTTAACGTTTAGTCACTCGTCAGCTGTACCTATTGGAAAGGGAAAGCCCAGCTGTGCTTCCTGATGCAGAAGCAAGGACTTTCCCCCCACCCAAATACCAGAGCATGGCTAACAGCCTGCCTGCACGCTGCCTGGCGGGCAGGTGGCAACCACAAGCAGCAAATTGGGTTCACAGACCCCACTCTTCTGGGATGGATGGGCAAGCAGATCTCCCCAGCATACCAGAAAGGAGCATATCGAGGAGTTCCACAGCAGGCAGGGCAAGCACAGGACAGCAAACCCTGGCTCCAAAAGAGCTCCTGAAGGATCAGCACGCCCCAAATGCCCAGGGCTGGAAGGGGCCTCCTGGAGCAAGCACAGTGCCCTGCTACCACCGCCAGCCACCCTGTGATCCCTCTCCTAAGTGGATCACACACCCCATCTGGAACTTCCAGGGATGCCCAGGGTACCAGGACTTCGCTGTTGCAATTCTCCCCCTCCCCCCCCCCCGACTTCTGCCTCAACTTCAAACTGGCCAGGGCACCACGACTTTGGGCATCAGAACCAGGATGGCTGAAATGCGGCTGACCATGGCCATGAGTCTGGATGACTTGGTGGTGCAAGCACTGAGGTTTGCAAAGGGAAGGGATTAATTAAGAAGAGGGCTGAAGGAAAAAAATATATATATAAAAAAAGAAATTTTAACCATGTACCTCTCCATTCACCATTCTCTGATGGTCCCTTTAATGCATCCCAAAGCCTTTCACTGCTGTTAATACCCTTCAAAAGACATACACGACCAAGGCCAGGGTATCAGATAGTCCTTACAAGCTTCACTTATTCTCCACATATTAAAACTCAGAGAGGAAAGAAAGTTGCTGGTCTTTCTCCTGGTCTGAGGAACATTCCCCATGCCCCCCAGTTCATATCCTCCTTTCAAACTCAAGCCAGGCACAAGGCACACCCTAAATGTTGTCCTAACCCCAGGCACCAAGGCTGCAAACACCGAGCTGCAAGCAGAAAGAATGAGGAAGGAGTTGAATCTGGGTTTATGGCCGTGCTTAAGCCAGAAATTGAAAAGGAAGAGAGGGAGGTGAGAACGAGGAGCTAGAACAAGGCTCTCGGGAAGTAAAATCACTTTGGCATCCCCTGCTGCATGATCCTTCCCCTCCTTTGGGGCCACTCAGTGCTGGACACTCAGCAAGGACAGACAAATCTACAGGGACCTAGCAGAGGGATTTCAAGAGGCCTTTAACTATACACTCAAGTGTGAACTTGGTCACGGCCATGCACACGTGTACTTTGGGGTCACAGAAGTGCACCAAAAACATCTTTTCTGCCCCAACTTCACAAGGGACAGGCTGGGGTAGTCATGAAGTTCTCTCCCACAGCCTGGTCCTTCCTCCTCCCTGCAGCACCCTCTGCTTGGAGCACAAGCCTGGAATGGTTTCCCATTGCCAAAAATTCCAGTCTCTTTTTACGAGCTTGCTGTGACCCGTGGAAATGAGTAAAGGCCACAAAACGCCCCAAATAAGCGTTACGCATTAAGGACTATAAAAATACTGCTGCTAAAGCCACCAGGTGGGAAACACCTTGAGAAGGGGTGCTGCAAAGTATCGACAGGCAATGAGATCCACTCGACATGGATGTATTATACACCCACACCCAAAAATGTGCACCGAGGACTTCAGGTACGGAGAGCATCCGACAGCTGCCACGTGCCCAGCAGGACAGGCAAGCACTTCCCAGGGAAGGCATTATCCAGGGCTCGTTGCAGTGCCTAGTCCTTGTTTTCCAGGACCCATCTGCACCCCCTGCGTTACCCTCACACCAGCAAGCCTCCTAACAGGAGGGCAGTGAAGCATTTCCACGCGTTTCCTCTGTCCTTCCTGTGCTCCAGAGGCTGCAAGAGGCAGGAAACCAGCCCCGCGCTGGCCACGGTGACGCCACGTGAGGTCTGCACGCCCTGGGAGCCAGGGCAAGGTTTGGACGCGTGTCTGCAGCCCCTCCAGACACCACCACCGAACGCAGGGGCACGCAGGCTGTCATAAAGCAGGGACATGAAGCACTTAACGCAGCCATCGCTGGCTTCACCATCCAACTGCTGCTGCTCTGAGAACGCTGGCAGCACGCTTCAGTGCCTGCCGCACGGCTCCTTCTGCTACAGGCAGCAGGATTTCTGGGCCTGAATCACGCCACTGCAGCCCACCAGAGCAGCTCAGCTGGACCCAAGGACCCCCCCAGATCAGCAGCCCCTCTTCCCAGGAGCCTCCCTGACCGCTTCCCCAGGGGCAGCGCTGAGCCCCCACTTTCCTCCCACCCTTCCTGCTGCTCACCCCACCGCGCCGCTCACCACGCAGGCCCGCGGGGCTGCCTGCACGCACGACACTCACGACCACATCCTTTCTCTCCAGGGCTTATCACACAGCGCAGCACTAGCCTGCGACACGAATCCTGCCCCGATGCCACATCACAGAGCTCTCCAAGGCAAAAGGGAGCACGGCCAGCCACCCAGGTCACCCCCAACTCCCTACCAGCCCTCTCCTCTTCCCTTTTTCCTCAGCACGCTGCCTGCAGGGAAACAACCCAGAGAGGTGACCCAGGAGATGCAATAGGGCCTGGGGGGGGCAGCAGGACGGGCTGGCACAGCTATAGCCAGGCTGGCCTGAGGCACATGCTTTCTCCTGAGCTGAGCCATGGTGCTGCAATCCCAGCAGATCCAACGCAGCTGCACGCCACCCTGGTCCCAGCCGAGCTGTGCGGCCAAGCACAACAAACCCTCCACCTGCACGCTCCCTCAGGATGCTCTTGGGAAACCACTGAGGAAGGCTGCAGGATGGGTCTGCGGCAAAGGAGCCCCCCTCCTCGCTGCATCTGTGGCCCCCACACCACAGCAGGGGGCATGGGCTGGGGGTTCAGCTTGGCCCAGCCCCGCACGAAAGGGCACAGCAGCAGGAGGGGGACGGAGGGGAGCATCTCAGCCCTGACCTCCCACCCATGGCGGCGGGGTGCTGCTCCCCAGCATGAACATCCCTGGGGGGCAGGGGGGCTGCTCCCTGACCTGAGCATCCCTGCAGGGCAGGGGGGAGATGCAGAGGGGCTGCGTCCCCAACCTGAGCATCCCTGCGGGGTGGGAAGCTGCAGGGGGGCTGCTCCCTGATCCAAGCATCCCTATGGGGCAGGGGGGCTTCAGGGGGGCTGCTCCCCGACCCAAGCATCCCTACGGGGCAGAGGAGCTGCTCCCCATTACGAGCATCCCTACGGGGCAAGGGGGTTTCAGGGGGACTGCTCCCCGAGCTGAGCATCCCTGGGGGACAACGGGGGGGGGCGGCCCGGGGGGGTCCACATCCCCAGCCCTGCCGGTGCCGCATCCCCACCCCCTGCAGCACCGCACCCCAACTCCCTGTCCCCTTTATTGGGGTCACCGCCTCCCCGTGCACCTCGGTTCCCCCCCTCCATCCCTCCAAATCCCCCCGGTGCCCCCCCGTACCGCTGGTGACCCGCTGCAGCCCCAGCACGTCGTCGGGCCCGATGAGCGCCTTGCGGCCCAGCTCCTCCTCGGTGCGCGCCGCCGCCGCCGCCGCCGCCCCGGTCCCGGTCCCGGTCCCTGTTCCGGCCCCGGTCCCGCCGCTCTTCTTCACCTTCATGGCCCCGCTCCGCCGCCGCTGTGAGCGGCCCCGGCCCCGCTGCGCTGCCGCCGCCGGCCCCGCCGCACCGGGAGGGGCAGCACCGCCCCGCCCGCCCCCCCCCCCCCCCCCCGCCCCGGGCCCCCCGGGGGCCCCCCCCCGGGGGAGGGGGCCCCCCCCCCCCCCCGGGATAACCCCCAGAGCATCGGGAGGGATGCACCCATGGAAGACCAAAGGGGGGTTTGGGGGACCCCATTGGGGTGTAAGTGGCCTGGGGGGGCTGTGGCTCAATGCCCACCAGGACAAAAGGGACCCCTGCAAGTAGGGACTGACCCCCCCCCCCCCAGCTGAACCCCATAACGGTAACCAAGAGGTGTTTTGGGCTAAATATCCTATAGGACAGGACCCCAGAGGTGCTTTGGGGTAAATACCCATAAAGACAGGATGCAGATCCCCCAGTAAAGAGCTAGGCAGAGCCCCACGCCAGCCCCCTGCATGCCAGGGGGGTTCTTTATTTGTACATCAGCTCGTTCTGAACACAGCGCAGGACCAGGGGGTGCATGCAGGGAGCCCCCTCTCTCCCCCCCCCACCCCCAGGAAGAGGGGTACAAGCAGCATCTTCGAGAGGAGGGCACAGGACCCTGACCCAGAGCATCTCCCACCCCAAAAGCCATCATTCTTCCCACTCCTGCATCTGGGCCAACCCTCCTGCTGGTCCAAGGCCCAGCTCTGACGCAGTCCTGAGCGCCTGCGCGCACCACGGGGCGACACCAGCGCGCTCCACGAGGTAGGGACAGCCCCAGCCCCGAGGCAGGGCACCGCGGGGTCGGGCTCAGTCCATTTTGGTGGGCTCCTTCCTGCGCTGCCTGGCCTCCCGCAGTATCTTGGCCAGGGAGAGGAGGATGGGAACGGCCATGGGTAAGAAGAGCGGGATGTAGATGGCAAACTTCTGGTCGTCGGGGAAGTAGAGGAGATGGAGGAGGGATGGGTCAAAGAAGGCCCGCTCCGAGGAGGTGACGGCTTCCTTGCTGGCCTGGAAAGCGGAGCGCAGGCGGCCCTCAGCCAGCTCTGCCATGGCGTCCTGCACCGAGGCCACCGCGCGGTATACCTGCGTGGGAACAGCACAGTCAGTCCAGGACATGAGGCTGGGGACCACAGATAAACAGCTGGGGACCTCGGTCAGCCCCCAGGCCCAGGCAGCACCCCACACCTCCGCACAGGGACAGCAACTCCTGCCCCCCTCTGCTCCTTGGGGTACCCCAGCCCTACCTCAGAGGCGACGTCGTCTTTGATAACGATGTTACTGATCTGATCCAGCAGCTGGGCCAGCGAGGTCAAGGTGGTGGCTACGGTGGCGATGTTCTCCACCATGTGGGCCCAAAGCAGGCGGTCCAGCTCCCAGTCGGCCAGCCCCTCGTTTCCTGGGCTCTCTACCTGGAACTCGGGGGGCAGCTCCTCCCGAGATATCCCAAACAGTAACCTGGGAGCAGAGGGGGAAGGTCCCAGGCTGTGTCACAAGCCCACAGTTCTGCCTGCACTCCCTGCTCTTCCCCTTCTGGTGCATTCAATCCCTGCAGGGCTCAACCCACACCCGATGGCCTCCCACAAGACCAACCTCCCACACCAGGAGACACAACAGCACCCACGGCCAGGGAGCGGTGCTGGTTGGTGGTCAGCACCTCAAATGCCCCAAAAAGCCTTCCTCAGCCACCCAGACGAGCCGCTGGGCTCTGGCACGGGTACAGCCTGCTCTGTCCCCACTAACGTACACGTGGATCAGGAGAGCAAAGAGGTCAGGGTGGGGAAGAGCGCATCCTCACCGGAGCTGGGCCAGGAAAACCTCCATCACTCGCACCATGTCCACGTCCACGTGCAGCGGGAGGGAGGCTTGGGGGGAAGCAGGGGCTTCAATGTTGTAAATCTGCAGGAAAGCACATCAGTGAGGCACGCCCGGGGCCGGCAGTGCCACCAGTGCCTGTGGATGCAGAGCCTGAGCCCGGCCAGAACCAGGGCCCCGTACCATGATGCCACCCCAGCGGGGACTGTGGAAGGCATTGGTGGCCACTGGGGCTCCGTCCTTGTCCTGGATGTAGAGCGGGGAGTGGGAGCGCTCCGGCACGTACAGCAAGAAGTTCAACACCGGGTAGAGCGAGGCAGCGCTGGAGCCTAAAGCGGGACCGAGTCAAAAAACTCCCCTGGCCCACAGGGACGACAAGAGAGCCCAGCCCTGCTTCTCCTTAAGCATCAAGCCCTGAGCAGAGCACCCAGCCTGGCGGGTCTCAGCCTCACTCCCGTCAAGGCTAGCAGCTCGTGGCGCTGCGGGGAGGGAAAGGTGAGGGTGTAGGCACGGCTGCCCCCTCCCCAGCAGGGCCTGATCCCGTGAGAGTTGGGTTGGGAGCTCACCCAGCCGGGCCTCCACGGGGTTGATGACGTGCGGGAGGCTGTGAGCACTCAGGAGGAAACTGGAGGACTCCTTGTCAAAGCGTGGCGTCACCCCGAGGACGGCGTAGTACAGGATCTGCAGGGACACGACACAGGTGCTGCTGACAGAGAAGCGCGTCCCAGGGCACCCAGCAAGGCCGCGGCCGGGCTCTCCCCATCGCCTCTCCCAGCCCTCACCTGCGAGTCAACTGAGAAGTTGGCCACCACGCTCAGCTTGTCCAGGACGGGCTGCACGTAGCGGTTGACGGCACCCTCGATGTCCCAGTCCACGTCGTGGGACTTGGGGTCAGGGTTCAGCAGGCTGAAGGTGATCTCGTACCCTGCCGAGCACCCAGGCCCCGTGAGACACGGGCACTGCCACCCGTTTGTGATACCAAAACCGGGCCAGTGGCCACGATGGAGTTCCCGGGAGCCACAGGACCTGAGCCCCTTCTCCCCCAAATGTGAGGCCGCGCTCTGGTGGCCCAGCACACACGGATCCCATCCCCAAACAACCAGCAAGGGCAAAGGGAAAACCCTGGGGGCCTGTCACCCCAGAAGACATCCAGAGCTGCCGCAGGGACACCAAGAACAGCATCTTTCCCCCAAGAGCCAGCTGGCCTTCCCAAAGGGCAGGGGGCTCGGGCGCACATCCGTACCCAGGCTGGATTTCAAGTGCCGCCGGGCGTCGGGGCCGAGCTGGCCGTCGGGGACGCGGTCCGCGAGGGCGGCAGCGATGGAGCTGGCCGTGAAGGACATGACCTGCGTGAGCTGCTGCAGGCGGGCACGGAGGGTGGCCAGACCCTGCCCGGCCCTCACCAGGGCGCTGCGGTGCTTCCCCACGTAGACGTTGGTGCCCTGGGGAAGGCGTGGCGGTGAGGGCCAGGAGCGGGACTGGCTCTGCCACCGCGCCAACAAGCCCGGTGCCACCCACGACAGCTCAGGGAGGGAGTTCTGCCCCACTGCGCACGTTCAAGGGACACAGCCTCACAAACGTCCCCGATGCCAGTGCTCCCTGTTTCTCCCCCAGGGGTTTTGCAGGCCTTTCTTGCAAGGTCTCCTGCATCTCCACATCCCTGGGTGGCAGAGAACCAGGGGTTTCCTCCATGCCAACCTGCCCCAGAGTCGCAGAATCCCACAAGAGCAGCAGGAGCACAGGGATGAGCACCCCAGGGTGCTGCTCCCTACCTGAGGCAGCAGAGAGGAGCTTTCAGGGACCACGTACACGGTCAGAGAGCCCGGCGAGGCGTCCTGCAGCGCGTGCAGAGCAGCATCGGCCTCTAAGGAAGAGAGAACCGTTAGCAGGACTGGGAGTTTTGTTCCATTCCCTATTCCAGGGGGTAACAAAGCCATTTTCTGCTAAACCACCCTCAAAACAAGAACCCTGCTCCTGCACGGGCAGCAGAGCTTGGCTCGTGCCTCTCCAGGAGGGAGAAGCGTGGTACGAGGCACTAGGAGCCACGGGGAGCCCCCCGACCCCTCACCCCATGACCTTGTGCAGCCCCCCAGTCCCTCACCCCGTTACCTTATGCAGCCCCCCGGCCCCTCACCCCGCTACCTCTTGCGGTAGCTGCACCCAGCGCCGCCGCCTCCCGCGCCGTGGTGCTGCGGTACACCTCCTCGTAGCGGGCCGCCACATCGGTTCTTGCTGTTGGGGGAAAAATAAGCGAAAATGAGAAAAAAAATAACGAGCAAACCTACAGGCCCACGGCGCTCCTGAGAGCCGGGCTGGGGGCAAAACCGGCCGGTGGGGGTCTTACAGCCGACGGGAACCGGCTCCTCCCGCACGTCCCGGTACGGCAGCTGCCTCGGCAGGTCCGTGGGCACCGAGCCCGGGGCGAAGACCACGGAGATGGGGACGGAGAGCTGGAACTGGGCACCGGGTGTCACCGGGGGGGGCACCGAGGGACCCAACGGAGAGGCACCGGGGGTATACTGGGGACTACTGAGGGGATACCGGGGACCACCGGGAGGCCACCGAGGGGATACCGGGGACCACCGGGAGGGATACCGGGGGAGTTACCGGGGGGATACCGGGGGACCCAATGAAGGACTACCAGGGGGACTCTGGAATGATACCGGGGACCACCGGGAGGGATACCGGGGGCTACGGGGGACCACCGGGGAGCCACCTGGGAATACCGGGGCCCACCGGGCAGCCCCCCTCCAGCTCGCACCCCCCTCGCTCCTCACCGGCAGCCGCCCCAGGGCTGCGATCCCCGCGTAGGGCAGCGCGGCCCGGTACGTCTCGGTCGTCCTCCACCAGAGCGGCAGCCCCAGCAGCACGGCGATGGCGGCGAAGCACAGCGCGGCCCGGCGGCCCCGGGAGCGCTCTGCGGGAACAGCGCTCAGAGCCCGAACCGGGCCCCGGGGGGGGGGGGGGGGGGGGGGGGGCTCCGGGGGGCTCCGTGCCGGGCCCTGCCCTCCCCTCTCCGCCCGCCTCCCCCAGTACCTGCTTCGTCCGCCGCCGCCGCTGCGGCCGCCGCCATCTTCTCGTCCCGGTACAACCGGGGGGCGGGGCTTCGCTTCGGCCCAGCCATTCAAAGAGCTCGCGGCCCTCAGGACGACCAATAGGCGCGGGGATGAGGCCAGACGGGCGTGCGGCGGAGCCAATCGGCGAGCAAGGAGGCGGGACAGGGGAGCAGGGCGCTGCTTGGGGGGGGCAATGGGTGTGGGGGGGGGCATAGGGGGGGGGGGGGGTGCTGGGGGGGGCCAGGGGGGCCGGGGGGGGGGGGGACGGGTGCTTAGGGGGGCAATGCCCACCCATGGGTGCCCACCCTGAGCCAAAACAGGGGAACGGGGCTGGGAACGGGGCAGTGGATGCTCCACACCCCCCGACCCACCCCAGCCCCAATCCAGGCTGAGACCGTGCACAGCTCAGGGCAGCGATGGCAGCGAGGAGGAGGAGGAGGAGAAGGAGGAGGCGTCACGGCGCTGTCTCTACCGTTTATTCGTTGTTTAGGCTATTTGGTACACGGGGTGCACACGACAACACGACACACGCGGCCCCGAGGGCGGCACTGCGAAGAAGCTACGGCGGGGCAGGGGCACCCCCAGGCCTCCCCTCCTGCCCCCCCCCACGCGGCCGGGGGCTCCCCAAGGACCTTGGCCTGGCTTGGCCGGAGCCCCCCACCCGGCCGTGGGCGGCTGAGCCAGGCCTCCCCTTCATCCACGTGGGGCCGCCGTCCCCGACCCGCCTGGCGGCTTCCCCTGGGTGGCTGGGGTGGAAGCAGGGTGTGAGCAGTGGCGGGGGGTCCAGGGGCATTAGGGGGGGGGCAGCGGGGCCCGGCGGAGGCTCAGTACGCGTGGTTGGCCACGTAGAGGGACTGCCCGGCGGCCCCCGAGTCGTCCCCGCTGCCTTCGTACTTGCCCAGCGCAGCCAGCCCGTTCACCTGTGGGGAGAGGAAGCGTCAGCCCGCGGGGACGTGGCCATCTGCGTGCTCCATCCCATGGGGACACGGCCCTGGTGGTGCCCCGTACCACACAGACACGGCGCTAGCATGGCCAATCCCGCTGGGTACAGCCCTCGTGTTCCCCATCACCACATGGGACGTGGCTTTTGGCATCCCCCTTCCCAATAGGGAAGGTTCCTGCAGGGACCTGGCTCTTGGCATCCCCCATTCCCCTATGGGGACACAGCCCTTGTTGCCCCCCATCCCATATAGAGACAGCCGTCAGCGTGTCCCTAATGGGGACATGGTCCTCAGCATCTCCCCTGCTGTGGGGCACAGCCCTCGGTGTCTCTCGTCAGCCTGTGGGACATGGCCCTTGGTGTCCTCCATAACCCTACATGGACACAGCTCTTGGTGTTCCCCATCCCAAGGGCACCGTCATTGGCATCTCTCCTCTCATGGGGACATGGCCCTCAGTGTCCCCACCACCCACAGGGACATGGTCCCTGGTGTCCCCACCACCCGTGGGACACACACAGCTTTTAGGATCCCCTCCCACAGGGGACGTCCCCATCACCTCTGCGCGCTGGACAAACTCCTCAGTGGCGGCGGTGGCGTTGTCCTTCTGCCCGCGCCAGGCGCTGAGCGCCGACGCCTGCAGCGCCCGCCCGTAGGAGAAGGTGAGGGCCCATGGCCGCATCAGCGGGCACGTGTTGATGGCGTTGAGGTTGATGGAGGCCTCCTCCTCACTCTGCCCCCCCGGACAGGAAGGTGACACCTGCAGGGAGCAGGGTTATGGCACCAAGGGGACCATAAGGCATCCCCCTGCCATGATTTCCACCACGTGCCGGTGGCGGTACCTGGCACGGCCGGGGGCACGGTGCGGCGCAGGGCAGTGACGGTGGCCATGGCGATCTCCTCGGGGCTGTACTTGGTGGGGCAGGAGTGCCCGGGGGTCACCATGTTGGGTTTCAGCAGGGTCCCCTCCAGGTAGACGTGGTGGTCGCTCAGCGCCTTGTAGACGGCCGCCAGCACCTGGGGACAGGCAGGGGGGAGTCCCACGGCACGGCACGGTGTGGCACAGTGCCCATCCCACTGCCCGCCCCACCGCTCACCTTCTCTGTCACATACTGGCACCGTTTGAGGTCGTGGTCACCGTCGGGGAGGATCTCCGGCTCCACGATGGGCACGATACCGTTCTGCAAGCACCAGGAAGATGCCATCACAGGGATATCCCTGGGCATTGCCCTGGCCCCATGGCAACGTGGAGCAGTGCCTGGACTTGGGGGTGATGCCCATCCCAGCGGGGCAATGCCCAGCCTGGGAGCATCAATTCTTGGCCCCATGGGCAACATCCATGCCTGTGGGGTGATGCCCAGCTCCACGTGGCGATGCCTGGCCCCGTGCAGTGGTGCCTGGCCCCAGAAAGCAATGCCCAGCCCCACAGGTGACACCTGGCCCCATGAGAGATGCCCACCCCCTGGGCAAACATCTGGTCCTAGGAGCCAAGGTCCATCCCCGTGAGTTGTTACCTAGCCCCTAGGTTGATTCCCAGCCCCGAGGGGCAATGCCTGGCTCCGTGGGGTGCCACCCACCCCACAGGTCAATGTCCAGCCAGCGGGGCAATACCCATCCCTACAGGGCAACACCCAGGCCCTGCAGTAACACCGAGCTCCATGGATCCGTGCCCATTGCTGTGGGGCAACACCTGGCCTCGTGACTCAGTGCCCATCCCACGGGCCAATGCCCGTCCCGTGGGACGCCGGGCAGCCGCAGCCCCGTACCTGCTGGCAGATGCTGGCATAGCGGGCCAGGACGTTGGCGTTCTCCATGATGGCGAGGGCAGAGGGGGTGTTGTCGCTGATTTTCAGCACGCAGCGCCACTTGGCGAAGTCGGCCCCGTCCTTCTTGTACTGGGCACAGCGCTCCGACAGCCCGTCCAGACCTGCCGGGCAGCGCGTCAGCCCCGCAGCCCCCCAACCTCGCGCCCTCTCCCTCCGACCCACCGCACCTACCCTGCGTGGTGGTCTCCCCATCTGTCCCGGCCAGCGGCACGACGCCTTTATCCACCTACAGAGGGAAAGGGAAGGTGGTGCTGAGCCCCACCGGCACCCCACAAGCACTCTCAGCACCTCCAAACCCATCGGATGCCCCCCCGCACCTTGATGCCCACGACGATGCCCTTATCTTTGATCATCTGGACGAAGGGGGTGCCGTCGTCCGCCTTCTGGTACATGGTCTCGTGGAAAAAGATGACGCCCCCGATGCACTTCTTCACCCGGCTGTCGGCGCTGAAGAGGATCTGGCGGTACAGCCGGCGGTTCTCCTCCGTGTTTTCCACCCCGATCTGGTTGAGGCGCTTTGCCATGCTCCCTGCAGGCACCCGAGGCACCGTCAGCCCCGGCGCAGCCGGGACGCGGGGAAGGGACGGATCCCTCCTCACCCTCCCCGCCGCCGCCCGTGCACCGACCTACGGACTCATCGGCGGCCAAAATGCCCTTGCCCGGGGCCACGATGCGCAGTGCGATGTCCGACAGCTCCTTCTTCTGCTCGGCCGTCAGCGCGGGGTATTGGTGCGTCATGGTGGTGCCTGCCGGCGGACGAGGGCTGAGTCACGCGCCGCTGCCACGGCCCCCCCCCGGCTGCCACGCACCGGCACCCTGAGGGTACCGGGGACCCCCCGGGACCCCCATCCGAGGGGCGTACGGCCCTACTGGTGCCGGGGGGGAGGCCGCGTGGCGTAAGCGGGACCTCGTGGAGGATGCCGGGGAGCTCCCAGCCATTTTGGTGCCTGCTCGCCCGCCCCCCAGCCCAGCCATCTTGAGGGAGAAAAGCTGCGGGGGGGGGGGCGGGGCAGGACCCCCGGGGGGGCACCGGGGATGGAGATACCGTGGGGCAGGGGCTAGCCCGGGCTGGGGGTGCGTGGGGCTACCCCGCCGTATGGGGGGGGGAGGAAAGGCTCCAGGTGCGGCGCTGCCCCGGGGGTGGGCTGGGGGCGCCCCGAGATGGGGGCCCCCTGGCACGAGGCTGGCCCCGGGATGGGAACGGGGACACCGCCACCGTGGGATCGGCGGCGAGCAGCCCCCCGGGCCGGTCCCCACCGGGCAGCAAAGAGGCTGCTCCGGTCCGGGGGATGCCCCCAGGCTCCCCCCACACCCCCCCATACCCGTACACCCCTCTGCCCCGAAGCCTCCCCCTTAAAGAAAAAAAACCCTACCCACCCCAGGAGCTCCGCGGTGCCGGCGGCTCCGCACGGGGCTGCCGTCGGGGCTGCGGCTCCCACCGGCTGCATCCCTTCCAGCCCCCCCACCCCCGGCGCCCTGTTTCCCCGGTCCCGGCCCCCCCCCCCCCCCAGCCCCCGGTTACCGTGCAGTTGGTGGCGGCGGGCGCAGACTGCGGGCTGTGCGCTCCGGCCCCGCGGTAAATGGGGTTGCGGTGCCGCAGAGCTACGTGACCGGCGGGGCGGGCCCGGCGGGCGGCACCCGGTAGGACCGGCCCCCATCACCCCCCCCCCCCCCTTGTGCCACTGCAGGGAGCCCCCCCGGGGACCCCACTGTGCCACCCCCACCTCGGGGCAGGGATGTCTGTGCCGCCACCACCACCACCCCTGTGTTGGGGACCCCCCTGTGCCCCCTCCCAGCACCACCCCCACCCCCACCCCCATCCCCGCACAGCCCCAGGACAGAGGGGGGGGGCTCTGCAGGGGAGCAGCCCCCCCGCACCCAGCAGAGCCGCCCGGAGCCGGCGTGGGGACAATAGCAGTGTCCCCGCTCGCCCCACGGGCCGGCTGCCAGGGCTGAGTTCTGCTGAATCCCCGCCGTAAAAGGAGGGCTCAGCAGCTTGGCACGGCCCTAATCCAGAGCGGGCAGCGTGTGCCCCCCCCCCCCTTCATCCCAAATCCAGGCACAGGCGGCCCCCACCCCACATCCAGGGGCCACATCCAGCCCCCTGGGAGCAGGGAGGGGTGCGGTGCCGCGAGCCACCAACACACCCCCGGTAAATAGAGGCATGGAAAGAAATAAGGGTGCTGTGCACGCACCCACGCGGGGCGGCGGTGGAGGGCAGGGGAAGGTGACCCCTCCGCCCGCGGGAGAAAGGGGCCATTAAAAACCAGAGCACTTGTTGGAGCGCTGCTATTTCGGGCAGCGGTGGCAGAGGGAGGCGCAGGGGGGGGCCCCCCGCAGCGGCTGGGAGTATCCTTGGGGCCGGGAAAGGCTGGAGGGAGATCCCGCAGGAGCTGCCCTAGTAGGGAAGGGGGAGGGAGGGAGGAGGATGGAGCTGCACTGGGAACAGGGGGGGCCCATAGGAGCCCCCCCTCTAAGGCTTCAGGGTTGGAAAACTCCTGCCCCCCCCCCCGGGATGCTGCATAGGGGAGCTATAGGGCCCCATACAACAGGTGTAGGGCACAGCACCCAGCCTCCCATCCCCTCCACGCATGCCCCTAAAGTTGGGGGGGAACGTACAGAACCTGGGGGGGAATCTAGGCCAGGAGGAGGAGCAGGGGGGCCCAGGGAGGGAAGCTGGGTCAGCCCGGGCACCGCGGGGTGGGAGCCTTGGGAACGCGGTGCCTTATTGAGAGCGAGCGCCGGGGGGGGGGAAAACGTAGCCCCCAGTGGGGGGGAGAGGCCGTGGGGGTGGCAGGGAGCCACGGGGAGCGAGAGCCAATTGTCCCAGGCATGGCACGGGGAGGCGGCGGGGTGAAAGCCAACGCAACTTTACTCAATAAATAATTACAGAGTTAAGAACAGGAAGGGCGCGCACCACAGGCTATAGCGGCTCGGTGGCTTCCTTGCTGCCACCGCTCGGCTTCAGGCCCAGGTAGCGCAGGAGGCCCGGAAGCTCCTGGCAGCCTGGTGGCACCTCAGGGAGCGACGACAGGACCTGGGGACAGCAGCGGTGTTAGCGTTGGGTGCTGTGCTCGCAGGAGGGACGAGGGCCCCGGCAGGGCTCAGCTCACCTCCTTCACCTTCTCCTGCATCTCCTCGTGGGTCCTCAGCAGCTTCTGGGCGTGACGGAGCCTCAGCTCCAGCCCTCGGACCTGCAAGGGGGGAAAAGAAGCCGTGAGGAGGCGTTAAAGGGGCAGGGAAAGGTGGTGTACGACCCCTCACAGCTCCCAGTACCTGCTCCAGGTACTTGTCTGAGAGCAGCAAGTTCTCATCCTCCTTCTCCAGGAGCAGCAAGCGCAGTTTGTCCACCTGTGAGGGGAGCGAGGGGCGATGAGGTCTCCCCACAGTCCGAGGCCTCCCCCAAGGCCTCCTCAAGCCCCGCTCCCCCCAGCCTCACCTCCTGCCGCAGCAGGACCCGCTCCTGGACGTGGGCAGCGTCCACCTTGGGCTCCTGGCCCCGCATCTCCTCCCACAGCACCTTGGCCTCCGTCTCGGCGCGCTGCAGCGAGCGCTTCAGCTGGGAGACCTCCCCCTTCAGCCTCTGCGGGGGGAGGTGATGCTGAGGGGGGGGCCCGGCGGCTGGCAGGACCCCCCCCCCGGGCACCCCCTAGCCCCACACGCACCGTCACTTCCCCGCTCTTGTCGATGAGTTGCAGCATCTTCTCTTCCTGCTGTTTCACAAGGTCCTGCAGCTCCTTCTCGTTCTGCAGGGGACAACAGCGAGGGGGGAACGGTGTCAGGCCCGGTGTTGTGTGTGTCCCCCCCCCAGCACCAGGTTGCTCACATTTGAGGTTATCCAAGCCCGGAGCACCCCCGGGGCAGCACGGTGCCGGTCACCCAGATTCCCGGTGTCCCAGATCCCGGCCCCGTCCCAGTTCGGCTCTGCCCTGGGGTGAGCACTGGCCCAATTCTGGCGGGGGCTGCTCACCTGTAGCTTGCCCCGCAGCGCCTTGTTCAGCTTGGCGATGGTGGCGGCCTGGGCGTCCGTCCTCTCCTGGCTCTCGGTCGTCACCTCCTCCAGCTTGAGCTGCAGGTCGGAGCTGGAGGGGGGGGGGGGGGGACACACAGCGTGGCTGAGAATTTGGGGGGCACAACACAAACCCCACTCCCGATGCCCCCAGCCCACGGGGGCAGAGGCCAGCCCGCGCCCACCAGCTGCAGGGAGCCCTTTTGGATGAGTGCTCTGCTCAGAGACAAGGTGGGAGGGAGACCCTAGGGTGCTGCCCCCATGTCCAGCACCCCCTGCCCCCTCCCCCAGACTCACATCTCAGCCTGCAGAGCCTTGAACTCGCTCTGCTCCAGCTCCTGGATGCGGGTACTCAGCAAGGAGAGGTCGGAGACCACGGCCCTCAGCTCTGCCACCCTCTCTATCAGGCCGTCCTCGGGCTCTGCGGGCAGGGGTTTGTAATTGGGGGGGGGGGGGGACAGGGGACAACGACGCGTGGGGCAGCCCCACCGTGACACACAGGGCGTGACACCACGGTACCTGCTCGCTTTGGCGTGGAGAAACTTTTATCCTTGGTAGGCTTCATCCTTGGTACGCTCCCAAATCCGGCAGCTTCATCAGTATCTGGGGGAGGTCGAGGACAGAGGTGCTGTGCGAGGGGTGGGGGGACAGGACCAGCCCTCACCCCCACCCGGGGGGTCCCCAAGGAGCTCACCTCTCCCCGACACCGCTTTCAGGACGCTGCCCACGAAGGAGTCCCCGGCGCGGTACGGGGTGCGGCGGGCGGGCGTCCGCGGGGCTGGGGTCCAGGTTCTGCTCCTCGACGGGGCGTCATCGTCCTTCGGGAGGCAGGAACACGGTGTCGGGGCGCTGCTCCAGCCACCCGCTCGTCCTCCAGCCCCCCAGGACCCTGACCTACCTCCTCTTCCAGGGCGTCTCGCAGGCAGTCGGCGAGCTCCTGCAGCCTCAGCTTGCTCTCGGCGATGTCTGCCAGGCACCAGGAGACCTTCTCCCTCTTGAGCTGCAAGTCCAGGAGCTCGGCCTTGGTGCTCTCCAGCTCCTTGAGGAGGGCAGCTCGCTCGTCCCTGCGGGAGGGGATTGACAGCATGAACAGCGCATCTCCCCCCGGGGTGGGACAGGAACATTCCCCAGGGTCCCCCCACAATCCAGGGGGTGCAAACCCCTACAACCTCTCCCCCTACTCAGGGAACGGATTCAGCTGGAGCAGCAGCAACCAGAGCCACGCACACCCCCACACCCCACCCCGAGGGGCTCAAACAAGGGGTTTGAGCAGCACTGAGAGGTGCGGGCCGTACTGCAGGCACCGGTGGGACTCCTTCAGCTCCTCGTGCTGCAGGCTGCGCTCCTGCAGCTCGGCCAGCGTGGACTTGAGCTTGGCCTCCACCTCCATCAGCTGCCTGCGGGACATGCGGTTCTCCTGATCGAGGAACTGCGGGGTGGGACGGGGGACACACAGCCGTGAGCATATAGACAGCTTAGGGAAGGGGGAGGGACACCCACTGCAGCCCCCCGTGTGGTCCCACCCCGATGAGGGGCAGCTCCATCCCCCGCAAACAACCCCCGGAGGGGCCAGGAATTTGCACCCTGGGCATGGGACGGGCCCGAGGGAAAGCAAAGCAGCGTGACTGCAGCCAGGGGAATTATCCCCGGCAGCCGCGCCCCCGCGGGAAGCATGGCCGGGCGAGCGGCCCTACGTGCGGGATGTCAGCGCCGAGGGCTGATCCCGCTCCTGGCCGGCTGCCACCCGGCGGCACGTGACGGCGCAGTCAGCGTCAGGCTCCTACCTCCCGGCACTCCGCCGCTTCCCGCAGCTCCCGGCTCAGCTCGCCGCGCTCCCGCTGCAGGGCGTCCCGCTCCCTCACCAGCCTGGTGGGGATGGGACGGGGGTGAGGGGACCCCAGGGGGACGTTTTGGGGACAGGGGGAGGATGCAGGGGTGCGGAACCCACCAGGATATCTCCTCCTTCTGGTCCCCGTTCTCCTGCTGGAGCGTGTCCCGCTCCTGCTGCACGCTGGCCAGCTGCTTCATCAGGGTGCCCAGGTCTGCAGGGGCAGAGCTGTGAGCAGGGGGGGGCAGCTCCAGCCTCCCCCCAGTCCCTGTCCCGACACCCCCGTGTGTTCCCGTACCTGCACCGAGGCGCGAGTTGGCCACCGTCAGCTGCTCCACCTGAGCCACCGCGTCCTGCAGGGCCGCCGAGGTCTCCTCCAGCTGGTGGGACACCTGCGGGGACAAGGCGCTCATCCCTGCTCCTCCAGCACCGCTCTCAGCCCACGCTGAGCCGTTTTCCTACTCCTTTCCCCATAGGACCCCCCCCCACATGCCCAGGGAGAATCCCCCAAGCACCACCCAAACCCGTTACCTCCTCCTTGGCTCGAAGGACTTCGTCCGCTCGCTGCTGCGCCTCGTCCCGCTCCCGCAGGCAGCTCCGCAGCGTGTCGGGCACGCTCTGCAGCGCGGCCGTGCACCGGGACACCAGGGCCCTCACCTGCTCCCGCTGCGAGGGGACAGCCCCGGGGGAAACGGGGTCAGGGCAGGAAGGGATGGGGCTGGCAGCCAGGCTCACCGCGGTACCCAGAGAAGCATCGCCCCGCCAGGACAGCCCTCACCTCGTCGTCAAGTGCCCTCCGCTCCTCCTGAAGGTTTTCAAAGGTGACGTCTACGAACTCACAGAAGGGCTGAGCCTCTGCAGCCAGGGAGGCCTACGGGAGAGGAAGGTGAGGGGAGAGACCGGAGGGAGGCAAGCGCCAGCCCCAGGCCGTGGCAGAGCTGCTCAGAGCATCGTCGCCTGAACCGGGGCTGTGGCTGTGCCTGCAGAGCCCACAAGGTCCTGGGGGGGGACGTGCACCCATCCTGTACCTGCTGGTGGATGGCACCTTCCAGCAGCTCGCCCAGCTCTCGCTGGGACGCCAGGCTCTGGTCCCGGGCGCTGATCTGGGCACTGGCGTGGGAGCGGAAAGCCTCCAGGAAGCTGTCACACTGCAGAGGGATGGGCACAGCTCGGGGCACGGCCTCACCACGGGGCAGCTCCCCATTCCCCATGGACAGACGGACGTGTGACACCCGAATCAATGGGATGGGACGTGAGGGCTGCAGAGGCTGCTCCCGAGCACCCCACGGGCTGCCCCGTTACCTCCTCCTTGGCTCGAAGGGCTTCATCTGCTCGCTGCTGCGCCTCGTCCCGCTCCTGCAGGCAGCTCCGCAGCTTGCCGGGGACGCTGTGCAGCATGGCCACGCACCGGGACACCAGGGCCCTCACCTGCTCCCGCTGCGAGAGAAAACAGCCCCGAGAGAGGCCCTGAGAGGAGGCCGGCACCGGGACGGCCTCCAGCTGCCACGTGCCAGCTCCCTCGCCCATGTCCCCAGGCCAAATCTGTGGCACAAGCCTGGGCGCAGGAGGAGCAGCTTCCAGCAGCCTCCAGACACGCACCGGCTGCTTCCCGCTGCCTCCAGCCGCCCCGGACCCAAAAATCCCCCCGTGCCCTGGTAACCTAAGCCATGAAGGGCCGGACACGGGGCGGCCAGCCCGGCTGCGTGCGCTCACCTCCTGGGCCAGGGCTCCGCGATCGTCCCGCAGGCTCTGCAGAGCGCCCTCCGCGAGGCTCTGCAGCAGGAGGCCCTGCCCGGCCCAGGCGTCCTGGGGAAGGGACGAGGACACGGATGCTCAGGACATGCCAGCACCGGTGGCACTGAGCGTGTGAGGTGCCTGGCCAAGCCCCGTGTGCTCGCCCCACGCCCTGACGCACCGTCGCCTCCGCCGCCCGTGCCAGCTCCCGCGCCAGGTCCTGCTCGGCGCCCCGCTGCCGCTGCAGAGCCTGGGTCTTCCTCTGCAGCTCCACGTAGAGGCTGTGGTAGATCTGCTCCTCCTAAAGGGGGGCACGGCAGGGCAGGCTCTGCACCCCGACACCTCCCCATCTCCCCGCGCGTGCCATGCCACCCGCTCACCCCCTCCCCGTGCGCCTGCCGCAATATTTGCCTGCGGAAAGAGCTCAAAAACAACAAACTCATCGGCTCGATGCGCTCAATAACGCGGCTGGAGCAGCAAATGGTGGGACACGGCCCCAGTTTGCTTCCAGCCGGGGCTCCCCGCTTACCCCCTGGGGCCGGGTGACGTCCGTCTGGGTGTGGGCATCCCGCTGCTCGGCCGGCCCCACGGCGGGGAGCGGCCGCTGGCTCTCCTGCCAGTCGCGGAGCTGCAGCGAGAGCACCTCGATGATGATGAGGGTGCTCTCCAGCCTCCCCTCCAGCTCCGCCCGCGGCAGGGACCTCAGCTGCTCCCGGGGACAGCTGGGGACACAGACAGCGAGCCCCGCGGGTTGGAGAGGGGACACCGCAGGGGCGCCGTGCCCCCGTAACCCCCGCGGGGACACGTACTGCCAGAGCAGCGAGTCGGTCTCGGCGGCGCTGTCCTTGGCGCGAGCCACTGTGGATGTGCCGGTGCTCCGGTCCTGGCACTCCCGCGGGGTCATGACGGTGCCGATGGCCATGGTGGGCACGGGGGTGACGCTGGTGCCCGTGGCTACGGCGGGCATGGGGGTGACGCTGGTGCCCGTGGCCTTGGTGGGCACAGGAGTGATGCTGGTGCCCGTGGCCACGGTGGGCACAGGGGTGACGCTGGTGCCGATGTCCCGCCGCGGCACGGCCAGGGGGAGGCTGTGGCGCAGGGACTCCAGCAGGGACGAGGCGTGGAGGCTCCTCTCCAGCCACACCAGCGGCAACGCCCAGGATATGCCCCCCCGGGGATGGCTCCGATGCGGGGACAGGGGTGGCCGCTGGCTCAGATAAGGGGACAGGGCTGGCCGCCGGCTCAGACCCTGCGGGCTCCGACTCATCTGCCTCGTTCTGGGGGGGGCTCTGCTCCGGCAGGGCAGGGCTTGGGGACGTGGCGGTCCCAGGGGTGCTGGGGCAAGTGGGGAAACCCCTACCCCCATGGCTAGACGGGGGCTCGGGTCCCACGGGGCTGCAGGAGAGGTCGGCGGGCACCGCACGCCACCCGTGGAAGGGAGCCCCCTGCGGGGTGGAGGTGCCTGGGGGGCCCGGGCTGCAGGAGGAGGGTGGGCTGGTGCTGCCAGGGGGGGACGGGGGGGGGCTGCCGGGGGTGCAGGGGCTGCAGGGCGCTGAGCGGATGATGCTGGGGGGGCCTGGGGTGGTGCTGCTGGGGGGGCCTGGGCTGCAGGGGGCTGAGCTGATGATGCTGGGGGGGGCTGGGGTGCAGGGGCACGGGGTGTCAGGGGAGTAGGGCACCAAGGGGGTGCTGCTGGGGGGGGCAGGGGAGTAGGGGCCTGAAACAAGGCTGCTGGGGGTCCCCGGGGGGGCACTGCAGGGGATCCCTGGGGGGG
>NC_048911.1:6562991-6601417 GCF_011077185.1 Oxyura jamaicensis
CCTTCAGCCCCCCCCCACCTCCCCTTTTTCCCCTTCCCCAGCCCTCCCCCCCGGCCCTAACCGCGCCAGCAGCCCGGCGAGCAGCACGACGAGGCCGAGGCCGAGCAGGGCGGCGGGGAGCGGCAGGGGCAGCCCCGGGCCCCCCGCGGCCATGGCGCCCCCTCCCCGCTCCCCCCCCCCCCCCCCCCCGGCCCCGCCGCCCTCCGAGAAGCGCCCGCGGAGCCGCCCTGCGGGGCCGACCGGTCGCGCGCCCGGAGTGACGGCCGGGAGGGGAGGGGCGGGGCGGGGAGAGGAGAGGCGGCGGGGCCGAGCGGTGTGTTACCCGGAGTGAGAAGTGGCAGCGCCCCCCCCCCACCCCCCTCCCCCCTCACGGCGCGGTGCGCGGCGCTGCCGGTACCCCCCGGTTCCTCCCGGTTCCCCTCCTTCCCCCCGTTCCCCCCTGGCTCTCCTCCTTCCCCCCGTGCCCCCACGGTTCCCTCCTTTTCTCCCGGTCTCCCCTTTTCCTCCGGTTCTCCCCGACACCCCCCGGTTCCTCCCGGTCCCCCCCAGTCCCCCCTTTTTCCCCGGTTCCTCCCGGTTCCCCCCGTTTCCCTCCCGATCCCCCGGTTCCCCTCAGTACCCCCTGCTTCCCCCTCTTTCCCCCCAGTACCCCCTGCTTCCCCCTCTTTCCCCCCCCGGTCCCCCTCTTTCCCCCCCGGTCCCCCTCTTTCCCCCCCGGTCCCCCTCTTTCCCCCTCGGTCCCCCCCTTTTCTCCCGGTCCCCCCCTTTCCCCGGTTCCCCCCGGTCCCCCCGCGCTCAGGAAGCGGCACACCGCGGGCACGCAGCTCCTTGCTGGCCCCCGGCCCAGCAACGGGACACGGGGAGAGGAATCGGGGGGCAGAGGAGGGGGCTCGGCACAGCGAGGCCGAGGAGTGGGGGTTATAGGGGTGGGGAGGCCGGGACATCTCCGGCTGGGTTTGGGGTGCTGGGGTATGGTGTGGGTTGGATTTAGGGCGCTGGGATCCAGTTTGAGTCGGATTTGGGGCACTGGGATCCAATCTGAATTGGATTTGGGGCACCGGAATCCGGTTTGAATCTGGTTTGGGGCACCAGGATCTGGTTTGTGTCTGATTTGGGGCACCAGGATCCAATCTGAGTCAGATTTAGGGTGCCAGGATCTAGCTTGCATCCAATCCGGACTCCGGGAGCCGACCTGAGTTGGATTTGTGGCACTGGGTTCTGCGTTGTGTTCGGGGCACTGGGATCAGATTTGAGTTGTATCTGGGGTTCTGTGATCTGATCTGGGGGTTTGTGATCTGCTTGGGGTTGGGTGTGGGGCACTGGGATCTGCTTCAAGTCAGATTCCAGACACAGAGCTCCACTTCGCGTCTGATCTGGGCTCTAGGATCTGCTTCGTGTTGGATCAACTTTGTGTCAACCTCGCTCAGGACACAGGGATCTGTTTTGTCTCGGATCTGGGACACGGGGATCACTCCGGGGCTGGATTTGGGATCTGTTTCGTGTTGGGTTCACAATGCAGGGATCGAGTTTGTATTAAAGCCCAGACGCTGAGCTCCGCTTTGTGTTAAATTCAAAACAACGGCAATTGTTAACTCCGTGCTGCGTTTGGGACGCTGGGGCTCCACTTCCCGGTGCGCGCGGGGCCCGGGGCCCGTCCCCCGAGCCAAACGTGTCAGTCCGTGTCCGTCACAACTCGGCGTGGTACTGCTCCGCTTTGAAAAGCTCGCCGGGCTGCATGAAGATGCCCTCCATGACCTTCCAGGAGTTGTGCTGGCTGGAGGCGGCCATGCCGTGCACCTCCTTCTGCCCGTTGATGGGCCGCCCGTACTGCTCGCCCGTCACCGACAGGAAGACGTCGGTGGAGGCGTGCTGGAAGCGCACCTCGCCGTCCCGCGCCCAGTAGGTCCCGCTGCACACCACCGTCCAGTCGTCCAGGTAGTCGCCCTCGCCGTCCTCCCCGAAGGCGCTCACCTCCTGCGGCGGGCAGCAGCAAAGAGACGGTTACGGGGGGAGGAGGGGGGAAAAAGGGGGGAAAGGCGCTCATTGGGGGGGGCGGGGGGCTCCAGGGGGGGGGGGGGGGGGGGAAATAGGGGTGTTGGAGGGGCAGCACGTGCGGGGGTGGCTCTCCAGGGGTGTCAGGGCTTAGGGAATGCAAGTTTTGGGTGCTGATTTGTTAGAATTTTGTTACCCAGAGCAAAAGGTCGCGTGCCCCAGGGCTTGCGGGGGACGCAGCAAAGCTCGGGTAGCCCAGGGGCTGCAACTCGCTGTGCTGGGGACGGCTCGGTTGGCTGCTGGGTGGGGGGCTGGCATGAAATGGGGGGGCAGAGGGTGGGGTTGGGGCTGAGAATGGGGATGGGGGCATAACGGGGTGAGGGAGAATGGGGCTGGGGGGGACAAGGGGATAACAGGGCTAGGGAAAATGGGGTTGGGGGGGACAAGGGGATAACGGGGCTAGGGAAAATGGGGTTGGGGGGGACAACAGGCTTGGCAGGGGCTGGGGGACAAGGTAGGGCTGGGAAGGACCGGGACAGCACCACCAGGGACCTGATGGGGACCCTACAGGGACCCGGTAAGGACCCAGCGGGGTCCCGGTAAGGATAGGGGCTGGTCCTAGGGAACAAGAGGAGCCCGGCCAGGGGTAAGGGCCACAGTACCTGGTTCCCGGAGAGCGGGGAGGCGAAGCGGTGGCTGTGGAGGTTGCGGCCGGTGCCGAGGTGGGTGAGGCGGATGGCCTGCCCGCACCGCACCGGCTGGCCCCGCTCGCACACGGCCGCCGTGCGGCCCCGCACCCGCCAGTAGCTGTTGCCGTCGTCCGCCGCCGCCACGCCGGTCACCGACTGCTGCCCGCTGCCTACGGAAGAGAAAAAAAATAAACAACCGGATAAATAAAATAAGTAAATAACGGCCCGCAGGGGGCTCGCAACCGGTACCGGGGCCGTTACCGGAGCCGTAGCGCACGTCGTGCGAGTGCAGGCGCACGTTGTGCCGCACGTTGAGCAGCTTCACCACCGAGCCGCACGTAACGGGGCCCGGCCCGCCTCCTCCGTTAACCGCCGCGCCCAGCGCCAGCACCAGCGCCACGATCGGCACCGGGACCGGCAGCAGGCCCCGGCCCGCAGCCGCCGCCGCCGCCACCTCCGGCCCCATCCCCGCCGCCGACCGGAAGCGGAAGTGGCGCCGCTCCGCCCGCCCGGAGGTCGCAACTCGTCTGCTCCGCCCCCCCGCCGCCGCCGCTGCCGCCGCCGCCGCCGCGGCCTCCATTTTCCCTCAGCGCCCCGGGGGAGGCCGCGCCGGGCCCAGCGGTGCCGGTGGGTACCCGTGGGGTGTGAGGAGGCCCCGGGACGGCCCCGGGAGGGTTGTGAGGGGCGGGTGGCGGGGCTCGGCAGGGCCTAGGGGCCGCTTGGAGGCCTCTACCGGGGCTTCGGCCCGGGCTGGGCGGCTGCCGGGGGGGGGGGAAGGCCCGGTGGGTCCGAGGAGGGAGGCCCGGGGAGGGTGAGGGGTGGGCCTGGGGTGGGGGGGAGGCTGCGGGGATCGCGGGCCCGGTTGTGGGGTGAAGGCCGCGGCCGTGGGCTGGGCGCCGGGTTGGGGGCGGGGGGCTCGGGGGGGGGCTCCGAGGGGGGACCCGGTGGTGCCCCCGGTGTGGGGGGCAGGGGCTGGGCCACCCCTCCGTGCTGCTTCTCCTCATCCTCACCCCTGAGTGAAGGCCTCAAGGTTTGGGTGGGGTCGGGGGTGGCACACCCCTGTGCCCCCCCCCCCCCCCGGTACTCCCCCACCCACCCCAGCTGCTGTGGGGTGGGGGCGGTGGGACCCCTCCCCTACCCCCCCTACCCCCCTCCCCGGGTGCCCACCCGCGGGGATGGCCGCCACCAAGGCACCAAGGCCCTGCCCGTCCTCCTTAGGGCAGCCACCCGTCCCGGGGAGGGCACCCTGCCGCCGCCCCCCTCCCCTGTCACCTCAACACCAAAGCCCCCCCCCGAGCTCCGCGGGGCTGAAACGTGGTGGCCGTGAGCTGGGGAGGGCAGCGGCGCCACGCAGCAGGGGAGCGAGGCCCTCGTCCCTATTTCTCCCTCGCCTTGGTCACCGTGTCCTTGCACAGCTGGGGCGCTGTGTTTGGGTTTGTAAACGGCTGGCGAGCCCCCCCCCCCCCCCCAAAAAAAAAATCCTGGGGGGCAGCAGCCTGGGCAGGCCCTGTTTGGAACTCACCATCGATTAAAAAGCAGCACGTGAAAGGTGGGAGTGAACGGCTGGCGGTCGCGGTGGGGAGAGCTGGTTTGGGGGGTTCGCGGTCTTTGTTCTGCTTCTGCTGGTGCTTGTTGTGTTGTTTTTTGTGGATATAACGATACGGAGAAGGAAAGGAGGCGATGGATTTGGAAGCTAAATGATTTAGGCTAGCTGAACCCGACTGGGGGAGGATGCAGAGAGCCCAGGGGCTGCTGAGCGCTCGTGGGGTGCGCGAGAGGCGGTGGCGGGGGGGGGTAACAGAGACACCAAACACCTCAGCGACTGCCTCCACGTCAACTTTCACTGCTCAGGGAAGAGCTGCTAGAGCCTCAGCGCATCCTTCTTTTAAAACACCGCTTCAACACCCCGTCGCGGTCCAAAATGGTTAGTCTGGAGCTATTTAAAACCAGAGAACGGAGCAGAAAACGTCGTCATGCCGATGCATAAACCAGTGGTGAGCCTGGCGCAGAGGGGGGGGGGGGGAAGGCGGAGGAGCGGGTTCCAGGCGAGCCCAGCGCACGGTGCCTCACCCCGGGGGGGCGGGGGGGGGGGGAGCAGATCCCACCCAGGTGCCTGAAGTCACGGGCAGGTCAGAGAAAGCGAGGGGGGGGGGGGCAGATCCATTTTCTGGTTCTCGCAGGAAACGCGGCAGGTCTGATAGAACGAGGCGGAAGCGCTCACGCGGGGCTGTGGGGCCGTGGCGCTCGCTGCCACAGGATGTTCTGCCCCCCCCCCGATAGCATCGGGGGCGGTGGGACCAGCGGGCGGCCGTAGGGCTCGTGAAGCAGGTACGGGACCGCCTGAGCTGCCGGGGCTCTCGGCGACCTGCCCTGCCCCTGTCCTGGCGTTGCCGGGCTGAACGTCGCGGATCTGTTCCTCATTTTGCTCCCCGTTGCACGCCTCCCAGTGAGGAAGGAGGGAGGGACGTCCGTTTTCGGCCCTGCCTTCAAAAGTTGGTAAACCAGCTGTGAAACCTCAACTCTGTGCGTGTTAAGTGGGGCGGGCAGGCCCCGCGGGGGGGCAGCCCTGCAGGAGTCCCTGCCCGCCCCAAGGAGTGGCTCGGGAAGAGCGCAGGGCTGACGAGATGCCGGCCGGGGGGAAAAAACGGCTTTTTTATCTGAAAAAAAAAAAAAAACACCCTGAAATTGGTTCCTTGTAAGACCTCGGAGCGGTGACGTTACCTTTGCCCTTGGTGGGGTTTTTCATAACAAGCCTTTTGTCAGCCTTACTGCACGTACTCTCACCGTGCTAACGTTCATTTCACGAGCATCTCATTGCCAACGTGAACAGACCGGGCTTCCCTGGGCCCTGCGATTTAATCCAGTCGAGTTTTCTGGCCTTCGTGTTGCCACAGAGCTTTCTGAACCTTCTCCAGTTTAGCCATTTCGCCTTTGAAGCGCAGACGTGAGAGCTGGACAAGCGATGGCTTTGGCAGAGGTGCATCCGTGGACCTGCGTGGTCCTGAGTGAGCTGTGAGTCGAGCCGTGAAGTGGCAGAGGTTTAAAAAAATAACCAAATCTGTCCAAATAAAACAGAAAAACAAAGAGAATTAGCGTGGTCACGTAGCTGCTGCCGCCAAGGCCGGGGAGCGGCGGGGATTGTTGCTTCTCTGCAGCACCCCTGCTGTTGTAAAGCGGGCTGCAGCTCCGCCCGGAGCCTCGGGCAGGGAGCTTTTCCTATTTTCTGCCTTTCCACTGATATTTTGGGACTGCTCCAAGGGATGGGGTCCAGCTGGATCTGCTGACCACTACACGCGTCTCACGGCGAGACGCTGCCCGGTTGCTCCGTGAGCACCGCAGCGGGCCCGTGGCCCGGCTGTCACCCTGTGCCTGGAGAGCAGGAGGTGCCTCTGGTTCCCCCTCATCCCCCAGCTGTGGGTGAGGCTTCTGCGGGGCGCTGCTGATCCCGATGCCAGCCCCGCACGCGGCCCTGTCCCCGCCCCGCAGGCGTGATCTCGCCGCGTGTTTGGATTTCCAAATTTAACGAGTTTGAGTTGCCAAACTTCACCGAGAGCCAGCGCTGCGACCTCGCGCTGAGCTGCCAGCGGATATCCGGGCGTGCGGCCGAGGCCTTGCAGGTATTTAAGCACCCGGCTTCCAGCGCACCCCGCTCCTTTGTTCCTTCACCAAAGCGGGGAGGTCCCCACGGTGCCTGCAGCCCCTCGGAATGTTTGGTGCCCAGCCCGCTGTGATCGGGGATCTACGGTCTCTGTACTGACAGCAGAGAGAGCCGTCTGCTCGGTGTCGCCCCGCTTCAGAGGAGCTCGTGGACTCTGGAAGGTTGCCATCGTGCCCTTGAGCTGAGCAAAGTGCAGGCACCCCCGGCGTGGAGCAGAGCTCGGGTAACCGCACGGCCCCGAGCTGCCCCGGGGTGGAGGCAGCGCTCGGCGGGGAGCCTCCACGTCCCCTCCCGCTGCCCTCGCCGTGCTGCCCTTGTCCTTGGTGCGTCCTGGGCGGCGTCATTTCAGACAAATGCCTCTCCCAGGGGGGAAGGGGGATGAAGCGCCATCGGTAGGTGTCTGCCTCGACATCTCCATGGTAATAGCCACCTTGAATTCCAGCCGTGTGCCGAGCGACCCTGTCCGGGGGGGCGAAGCATCCAGCGCCTGTGGGTGGCTGGCTTTAAGGAACCTGCTCGGCTGGCTCCTTAAACGAGATGGGTTTCCCGAGATGGGTTTCCCGAGATGGGTTTCCCGAGATGGGTTTCCCGAGATGGGTTTCCTGAGCCGTCGCCGCTCCTCGTGTCTGGACCGATTTCGCTTGCCGTGAGCTGAAATGGCCAGGAAATGGTGGAACGAGTGATAAGGAAGAAAGGTGGAACCGCGAGGGAGATGCGTTGCCGGTAGAGAGCACGCGGTGTCGTGCTGGAGGGTTTTCTGTCCTGCTGGATGTTTTGGGTGTCGCTCGTGGGCAGAAGGAAGCTTGTTAGGCTGGGAAATGCTGTGGAAGTCGCTCGCTCTGCAGCTACGTGTGTCGTACACCCTGGTGGAGAGAGGAGAACGGGTGAGGAAGCGTGGAACCGACACGATGCTCAGGCACAGGCTGGCAAACAAAGCAGCTCCTGTTCTCTGCGGCACGGAGCTGCACGGCCCGTCGGGGGCCTTCGCTTCAAAATGCAGGGAAACACATTTAACCGGCGCCTGCCTCGCCCTCTGACGCCTCGTTTCGAAGACGGAGGCGTTTGGGGACAGGGATCAGCCTGTACCCGTGCCAGGACAGCGATGCACTGTCTGGGAGCGGGGCGGCAGCCTTGGCCCGCCGCGATTTGGCCCCGTCTGGAGCACGGCCCCGGGGTCCTCGGCCAAGGAACCGGAGCTGCTATCTGCTCCTGTCTGAAAGCTCAGAGGTTTTCCCTTGTCTTTCTTGTGGGTTTCCTTTAACGAGATGGGGCCACCATATCCCTTTGCAGCTATTAATATTTTAAGACAAAACGTTCTCCACGATCAGCCTTTTTCCACCTTCTGTTTTTCAAGTGAGAACGGGGTCCCTGTTTTTCTCGAAGTTGCCGTGTTTGTGCTCCAGCTGTGGGGATCTGTGGGCAGAACAAGAAGCCCTGCACACGAGAAGTGGTGCAGCAAAGCCTCGGTCAGGTCGTCTCGTGTACCTGATTTCCTGCAGCTGTCTTTGCAGAGGGAAAATGGTTATGGCAGCATCTTGACGCGCAGTCGGGTATCGCTCCCCGTCACGTAGGTTGGTTTTTTTTTTTTGTCGTGTTGCATCAGATGCAATTTAACCTGAAGGTTTTGCCTTTAGACCTGACACCTCCTCGGAGCTTTGCTTTGTACCAAAGGCTGCTGCTTCTTCCTGGGCTGGCTTTGTCACCTTCACGGCCACGTGAGGGACTGGTCGGGTTTTTCTTCCAGCTGACTTCAGAAACTTCTGTTGATTTGGCCCCTTAAAAAAAGGACCCAAAGAAAAATGCCTTTGAAAATTACAGCGGGTTTATAACCGTGGCGAGTGACAGGCTCAAGGAGACAGAACTGAAGCAGTGCTAGGGTGGACAAACTCTTTCCTGCCAGCCTTGGTTCATACTGCTTCCAGAAACCCCAGTGGGGAAAAACACCAAACACAAGGTTCTGGGTAAGGAAATGACCCCGTGCTGCAGTCTCTCGTTACCTCCTGGTCTCTCCCCCTCGGCACCCGACGTGGGGTGTCCTGGGCCAGCCGTGGCTCCATCCCCACGGGTGCTGAGCTGGGCAGCACCCTCCGGGCTCTGGGCAGAGCCTCGCTCAGCCGAGGCCACTTTGGGGATCACCCTGGCTTCATTAAGCGCGTGAGGATTAATCACATCACGGTCCTAATTGGTCGGACGGTGCGCCTGACCCAGCGCTGCGTCAGGGACGGCGTAGGGTCGCTTTCCTGGCCGAGCGTGAGGGGATGGATGGGGGTGAAGGGCTTTGGCTACGTGTCCTGATTCAGAGCACGGCTGTGCAGCGAGCGTGGCTGCGACGGTCACGTCCTGCTCGCTGAGACGCAGCCCGACAGGAGCCGACAGCGCGGGGCTGCTGGCTTCGCTTGTCTGATCTCTGGTGACAGGGATGTTCAGGCACAGGGGGGCTCTGGGCAGTTCAGGACCTGGAGAGATAATTTGAACCCCTTTTGCCTAAGCTGACGTGATGGATGTGTCCTCTCTCCCCAGCTCCTGCGCGTGAGACGCTGCAGCCATGTCCGACTTCGTCGAAAGCGAGGCAGAGGAGTCGGAGGAGGAGTACAACCAGGACGGGGAGGTGGTGCCCAGAGTAACCAAGAAATTTGTAGAGGAAGATGAGGACGGTGAGTCTTCCTGTCTGCGCCGAGGAGGCTGAGGTGTCTGCGTGCCTCACGGCTCTGTTTGACGTCTCGTCGCTCTGTGGATGCAGCAGTAACCGAGCAGTAATAGCCTGGCCATCTGTAGGCGATATTCTCAGCTGTTGAAGTGCTTCCCTTCCTCAAAGCGCTTAGGTGGCTTTTATATTTGGCAATGGGAAGTACATTTTTTCACCCCCGTGGGATGCGCAGTCGCGCAGTTTGATGGTAAGCAGTAAAAGCACAGGAATTCTCCCAGTGCGACCCCTCCACCTGTTCAGAGAGAGCGTGAGACAAGAAAAGGGGCTCTGGCGTGAGCACCTGGCCGGGTTCTGTGTCAGTAACAGCGTTCAGTAAAGGCTCCCTGCGCAGAGAGCGTGAAGGAAAATGTTTGTACGGAGCAAGAGCCTTGGAGATAAGCCTTAGACACTTAGGCGGTGGTTATTGTTCTCCACCCTAGATGAGGAAGAGGAGGAGGAAAATCTGGATGATCAAGATGAGCAGGGGAACCTGAAAGGATTCATTAATGATGATGACGATGAGGAGGAGGAAGAGGAGGAAGAAGCCAGTGACTCTGGAGACTCCGAAGACGATGTCGGCCACAAAAAGAGAAAGCGCAGTAAGTTTGGGGTGGTTGTTTGTTAGCAGGCCACGGTGTTAACTCTCGCACTGCCCTGCTGGAAAGCAGAGCTCTCCCTCTGCCCTCGGTGTCTGCGTGGCCTGGGTGAGCTGTACCCGTCCGTCCATTCCCACACCAGTAAAGGGAGAATGTAACTCGTCTCTTCTTTCTTGTTAGCTTTTGATGACCGCCTGGAGGACGACGATTTCGACCTCATCGAAGAGAACTTGGGCGTTAAAGTCAAACGCGTGAGTTGTTTCCACGCTGTTGCTAACGGTGTGGTGCATCCTGGCACAGGGGGTGGGCTCCCGCGTGGAGTGAGCGAGCAGTGCCTCCAGCCTGCTCTGCCTTGAAAAGGAGGAGCTGAGCGCTCGAAGGAAGCACGCTCTCCCTGCCAAGCCAGCTGGGCACTGGCTCCTAGAGTTTGCAAAACGCTTTCTGCTTGTTTGTAGCCTCAGCTGTGCACCTCCCACCTCTGCAACTCAGGTGCAGAAGAGCCCATCTACCAGTAATTTTTTCCTGCGTGGAAAAGTTCCCTGCAGCATTTTGGAGCTGGGGGAAGGGCTCTTTGCCCCTCCGTGCCTGTGCTGGGCTCCATCCTGCTCCCCCTCCTGAGGGAGCAGAGGAAGTGCAGTTCTGGCCTGGCAGAGATGGAGCGTGAGCGTCTGTGCCAGGTGTGCGCGCTAACGAGACTTCTTGCTTGCAGCAAAAATTCAGGCGCGTGCGGAAAATGTCCGATGATGAGGATGATGAAGAGGAAGACTATGGGAAGGAAGAGCATGAGAAGGAAGCCATTGCTGAAGAAATCTTTCAGGATGGCGAAGGCGAGGAGGGAGGGGAAGCTGTTGAAGCTCCCGTTGCTCCACCGGAAGAAGAGGAGGAGGAGGAGGAAGATGAATCTGGTGAGTATGGATGGCCAATTGCACCTGAAGTTTGTCATAGGACTAAAGCACAGCAACCAAGTTAAGACTTCCACTGATCTGCAGTTAACCAAAAGCTGGAGCCCTGTAGTGTGGTCAGGCTCTCGTTGCTCTGATTGGCACTGTCTTTAGAATTAAACGTTTCTGGGTGGCAGATTTAGTTTGTCTGAACTGCTTTGTCCAGAAATGCGCTGCATGCACGGAGGTGTTGAATGTCTGCTCTAAGCTGTCTCCAGTGTGAAAATGCTTCAAACAAAGGACGTGGAGGCACAGTTCAGCACTTAGTAGCACTGTGCATGCCTCCCCTGCTTGTGTTGTTGGGCGTGAGCCCATCGTCACTGCTGGTGCCATACCAAAAGAGTTGCAAAAATTCTTTCTGTCTAGGGTCCAAAGCAGGAAGGCTTTTTTCTGAGTGCATTTCCTGTGCGTTGAGCTGCAGATAGCTACCAGATGGTTGTCCTGTGTTTAAAAGTTTGTTCTAGCT
This sequence comes from Oxyura jamaicensis, assembly GCF_011077185.1. Taxonomy (NCBI): domain Eukaryota; kingdom Metazoa; phylum Chordata; class Aves; order Anseriformes; family Anatidae; genus Oxyura; species Oxyura jamaicensis. Next base: position 6,574,020 of record NC_048911.1, read on the forward strand.
TGTAATTGTGGTTCAGGCTCCTGGAATTTCTGAGGTTAGGGAAGGAGATGCTGTGGGTAGCTGTGCAGAATGACAGCAGGCAGCAGCCGAAGTCTGTGGTGGAGGTGCACAGCTGCACTGGCTGTGTGTGTGTGTGTGCTGACTGCTAAAATGGTTCTCCGTGTCCAGACATCGATGACTTCATTGTGGATGACGATGGACAACCTCTGAAGAAGCCAAAATGGCGCAAGAAGCTCCCTGGATACACTGATGCGTAAGTATTGATTGGAAATTGGCCCGGAGCCTTAAAAACAGCGCTCAGGTTACTTGACTCTTGCAACTGCAACGTGATTCAGCTTGTGGTTGGATACTGCTGGTCTCCTTCCCCAAAGGAATGCGGTGAATTTAAACATGGGGCTTCTGGGCAGACATATAAAAGTCACAGACCTCTTCCTTTCTTCCCTAGGTTTTTATGGGAATACCAAAACCAGTCCCTTAAGAGAAGCATTTACATGTAAAGCTCAAATATCTGTGTACCTCTCCAGTTTTTTAGCTTAGATGCAAAACCAAAGGTTGAACTTAGGTGCTGTGGCCAGAGCGATGTTTTTTGAACTGCGTCATGGGGCTGAAGGATAGTTTTTGCCTTCCAGTGCCTTGCAGGAAGCCCAGGAAATCTTCGGTGTGGACTTCGACTATGATGAGTTTGAGAAGTACAACGAGTATGATGAAGAGATGGAGGAGGAATATGAATACGAGGATGAAGAGGCTGAAGGGGAGACCCGCGTCCGACCCAAAAAGACTGCCAAGAAGCGCGTCAGTCGCCGTAGCATCTTTGAGATGTACGAGCCCAGTGAGCTGGAGAGCAGTCACCTAACAGACCAGGACAACGAGATACGCATGACAGACATGCCTGAGAGGTTCCAGGTGAGGGAAGAGGGAACGGGTGTACAAACTAAAAGCATTTCAGTGCCCACCAAGTTCAGCAGGCCTGGGACGTGCAGGCCAGCTTTCTCACCCGGCCGCTGGCTGGATTTTGCTATTTCTTTTCCCTTTTTGTCTATCCCACCTTAAATGTGCAGGCTGAAGCTCCACATTCAAGCCTAACACTCAAACTGAATTACTCTGGCTGTGTAAACCCAGAGGGGTTTTAGCACTGGTCGTAGTTTCTCTCTGGCCACTGGGTGCCAGTGTTGCACTTCTGGGTGTGGTGCAGGGCGTGTGCTCTGCTGAGCTGCCCTTCATGTTTGGTGTTAGTAATCCTGTGAGCTGTACCTCCACAACAAGAGTGATGCTGCAGTGCCAGAGGCTTGCTAGGGTTTTCTAGCTTACAGCTGTGCCAACCAACACAACTGTTCCTTGCAAGGTGTTTCTGTAACCCACTTAAATAATCGGAGTGACTGCGGTTTATACTCTTGTCCGTTTGGAGTCCTGTTTGTGCTGCTAGGAATCATTCTGTTACCTCACGTTTTTCACTTAATTTTGCCTTGTATTCAAGTTTTCCCTGGACAGTCGGTGTCCTTTGATCTCCCTTTAGCGTATGTTAATACAGTTCTGTGCAGAACCTTGTTACCTGCCTTTGTGAAATGTGAGGTCTGAAGCTGCCAGTTTTTCAAAGGACCCTTTTTTTCCACGCCAGTGCGTACAGCACGAGGGAGTGCTGTGTGTGATGTCTTCTGGCCGTAAGTGGCTCATTCGGATGTGTTCTTGTAGTCGCAAATGTCAGTGATGGTTAGGGCAGGCTCCGCCTGAAAGAGAAGTGGCTGGCCTAAATGCCCAGAGAGGGTTTGGAGCTGTTTTTTGTTGTTATTCTATGACTGCAGCAAGAAAAGTGCTAACAAGGTTGGAGCAGGGACAGACTGGAACAGAGGATGTAACCCCAAGGGACTTGGGAGTCCTGTAGGAAGCACAGATACCTTGAATCCTTCATCACAGAAAGCTACACACCTTCGCAGGCTTTTCCTCAAGTCTTTGACAGACCTGTTGGCTTTTTTACCTACCGTAAAGCTGATGCAGGTTTGCGGTTTGCTCAGATGAAGGTGCTGAAGAGCTGTCCTCAGCATAGCCCTGTGGGCTTGACAGCTACTGAGCCCCCACAGCAATCTTCAGGTCAAAACAGTCATTTCCAGGCTTCCTAAAAACACTGAAGTGAGCCCTGGGTCTGTACACGCCTCTGCTAATCCTGTTGTCTTTTCACAGTTGCGATCCATCCCAGTAAAGAGTGCTGAAGATGACGAGCTGGAGGAAGAAGCTGACTGGATTTACAGGAATGCATTTGCAACCCCCACCATCTCCTTGCAGGTAAAGGACTCCTTGCAGGCCTGGGACTTCTGTCCTAAGATGCTATACGAACTTGAAGGTGCTATAGATTTCTAGCCTGGAGATGTTCCAAGAGTTTGCTTAGAGAAATGTCATGCCCAGTACACTTCTCTATTTTTCTGGTTTTGAGTGCATCACTTAACACACACGTCTTCATTTCCACATTGATAAAACAGGACAAAAAGCAGCCCAGAGATGTTGCAAGAATAATTGTCATAAAAGACTCCAAGATCTCTGAGCCACTGTGTGCTTAGGGGTAAACTAATATTAGCTGAGATCTGCTTTTAACGATGAGTTACATTGGCCAGATGCTGCTTCTGTGTTTTCCTTTAAGCCAGTCATGCTTTTCTGTGGTCTAAAATGGCAGCATGTAGCTAAGCCTGTATTTCCAGCTAACAGAGGGATCACCATTTTCCAGCCTTAGCTTGGACTGCTCTTTTAAGCAACATAATACGATGTTTATCCTTTTAGGAAAGTTCTGACTACCTTGATCGTGGACAGGCCGCCAGCAGCTTCAGCCGCAAGGGGCCCAGCACCATCCAGAAGATTAAAGAAGCCCTGAATTTCATGAGAAATCAACACTTTGAGGTAGCTCATAACTCAGCTTCATTTTCGAGACAAAGCCTGAGTCACTGTCTCCTTATCCAGGCAGGATTAGTCAAGGGGGCTGCTGGAGGTATTTAGGGTAACAACGTAGACGGGTGTGAGGTGCCATACCTGGTTTCCTTGTGCTGTGACAAAACGGTGCTTCTCTGGAAAGTGCAGCTCATCTCGTGTGAGATGGGACAGCAGAGGTTTTACGGCCTGCTTGATGGGGCTGCTACTGCCCTGTTTGCCTGATCCTGGACAAGCTGATAAATGAGGTGGAGGAATTCCAGAGTCTCTTGAACCTTGTTTAGTTCATTCAACCTATAACCTGAGGTGTTGCCTGATATCGCAGCTCTTTGGTGTACGTGATGCGTTCTCTGGTGGAACAGTCTCAAGTTGTGTTGCGACTCAGCACATCTCCCACATTGCTGCCCCTTCAGCTCGTTCTCCCATGTGGAACAGGAGCAATCTCTGGGCTCCTGGCTGCCAGGAGCAGCCCACTCTCCTTTCGCTTGGTGTTGATGAGTCTCGTTTCTGACCTAGGTCCCATTCATCGCCTTCTACAGAAAGGAGTACGTAGAGCCAGAGCTGCACATCAACGACCTCTGGAGAGTCTGGCAGTGGGATGAGAAGGTGAGGGATTTCATTGCTAATTATCCCATCAGTATTTACTTTATCTTTCCACCTAGCTGGAGACCTGTGCTTTTTTTTTTTTACTCATTTTGCATCTCTGCCATCATGTGATGTTTAAGGATTATCTGACAAAAGAGAGTACAAATAGTCCTTTCCCTTCACCAAGATCCTTTTGGGTAGTGACCTTTCCTGCAAGGAGTGCAAGTTCCTTTTCTGCTGTTAGGTAGATCCAAACCTTTATTTATTTGTTTATTTTCTGTTAACACAAACTGTCTCTGAGATGAGATCTGCCATGTGAGTTGCATCTGGGCATGGCTGTGAGAGAAGATGATTATTTTTATACGACAAATATCCTGAGATCCTGGGAGTGCCTCCTTAGGAGCCCCTGTCTGGGAAGGGATGAGATAGATGTGACACAGTTACAGTGCATTTCACTGGAGATTTCTGTTTCCATGCTAGTGGACCCAGCTGAAGATCCGCAAGCAGAACCTGACACGTCTGTTTGAGAAGATGCAAGCCTACCAGTATGAGCAAATATCTGCTGACCCAGACAAGCCTTTGGCTGATGGAATAAGGGCCCTTGATACTACTGACATGGAGAGGTATGGTGCCATGACGTTTTTGTATTCATTCCAAAATGACTTGAAATGCGTACCAACCTATCTGTACAACACTGACCCTCTGGCCATTGCACTACATTGACTTTAGCCTCGCCACAAAGCCAGCAATGAGAAGTATTTAAAATTCCTTCAGAAGATGAGCCCAAGCACTCCTTCTGCCTGACCTGTCCCAGAGCAGGTTCTGTGAGCAGGATGTAACGTGCTGGCTTTGCATGTTGTAGGCTGAAGGATGTGCAGTCCATGGACGAGCTGAAGGACGTGTATAATCACTTCCTGCTGTACTATGGGCGAGACATCCCCAAGATGCAGAATGCTGCAAAGGCTGCTCGAAAGAAGCAAAAGCGTATCCGAGAGGATGGTGAAGAGGAGGAAGGTTTGTCCCCAAACTTGATAAGTCTCCTAATCCCGGGCTGGTTCAAAATCCTGGTTCAAAAGAGTAGTAAGAAAGTTTGTTGAAAAGCCTTTGTGTGTGCACAGACCATCTCTGCAGTTCCCTTCTGTCTCAGGTTAGTCCCAGACATCTCTAAAAATGCTTAAAATCTGCCATACAGGATGCTGTTTTTCCAAGGGACAGAATATCACCCCTCGTGATGGGGTGAAAGTAAAAATCCAACTACCCTGATCTGTGTTTTAGCCTACAACCCAGAGATACTGCTGTTAAAAAATCGTGCAAAACAGAGAAATTGAAGAAAGGCTAGTTTTTTCAGGGTGTTTGTCTAATGCTGAATAATTTTAAGGCTACTGTGACCTTTCAGTTGTCTTCATGGGATTTAGGGGCTGTGTTGCACAGTGTAGATTGTGTCTGTCCCCTTTGCTGACACGCTGCCACTGACAGTATGCCTCTGTAAAGAGGCCTTGCTAACCATATGCTTCCCATAGGTGAAGGAGAGGATGCTGAAGATGATGAGCAGAAAGGGCCTGAGCTGAAGCAGGCTTCCCGTCGGGATATGTACACCATCTGCCAAACAGCTGGGCTGGGTAAGGGCTCTGCTCTGTCATGCTGAGCTTGGAGTGTGTTGTGGCCTAGCCTGCATGTTCTTCTGGGCTGTGTGGCTTACCTGGAGGAGGAGGACTAGTAATTTTGCTCAGTATAATCTACAGTACCCTTCTCATTTTTTTTTTTTGTGATTTTTTTTATTTCCCCCTCCAGACAGCCTGGCTAAAAAGTTTGGTCTGACACCCGAGCAGTTCGGAGAGAATCTCCGAGACAGTTACCAGCGTCACGAGACAGAGCAGTTCCCTGCAGAGCCCCTGGAGCTGGCCAAGGACTACGTGTGTAGGTCAGTGTGTGGGGATCCTCGCTGAGGGCCTGCGGATGAGGCAGGAGACAGGATCTTGACACGTTCTCAAGTCTCAATGCTTAACGTTGCCTTTTTTCCTTTTAGCCAATTCCCCAGTCCAGAAGCTGTGCTGGAAGGAGCCCGGTACATGGTGGCCTTGCAGATAGCCAGAGAGCCTTTGGTCAGGCAAGTCCTGAGACAGACTTTCCAAGAGAGAGCTAAAATCAACATTTCGCCAACCAAAAAGGGGAAGAAGGTAAGGAAGGAAGCTGTGACTCTGTGGGTCAATTCAGGGAAGGATCTAAATAATACACAAATGTTTGTTTTGCATCTGGAAACTTCTCCCATGTCAGTGGCAACTCTGAATAGATCTTAAAGCAGTGTGTGAGCAGGGCTGTTGGAGAGGCCAGCTCAGCAGCATGCTGCATTTTTAGTTTCAGTGTTTCATCAGACCTGATTCTCGCTGTTGAGATGTTGCCTTCAGCTGTTGGAACAGTCTGTTTCTCGAGCTGGGAACAAATTCCACTGTTTCTTGCTGGGGATGGAAACATAAACTGGCAGAGATAGGGGTGACGGGGTATTTAATAAAAAACAGCGTACAGTAGGATCATTCCTTGTGAGTGTCTGCATGTTTAAAGACTCTCTCCTCTCTCCCAGGATATTGATGAAGCCCACTATGCCTATTCCTTTAAATACTTGAAGAACAAGCCTGTGAAGGAGCTGCGAGATGACCAGTTCCTGAAAATGAGCCTGGCAGAGGATGAGGCGCTGCTGACTATAGACATCAGCATTGACATGAAAGGAGTGGAGGGGTGAGTCCTCGCTGGTTGTGCCTTGGCAGAGCTCATTCGTCCAGTGCTGCTGTGCTGTTAGAACTCCTCTGTAACCCAAACTGCTCCTGGAGGTCGTGGTCTGGAGGTTTCCCGTGCCTTAATGATAAGCAGCCTCGGGGGGGGTCACTTTTATCATCATCTTACTGAAAACTTTAGAAGACATCATCTGGCTGCTACTGCCATGTCCCTGTGGAGCAATCCGGCAGTGGTGGCATCAATGCAGGTGTTTGGAGCCTGTCTATATCTCCCCCTCTCACTTTTTTTGCAGTTACGGTAGTGACCAGACATACTTTGAGGAAATCAAACAGTTCTATTACCGGGATGAGTTCAGCCACCAGGTGCAGGAGTGGAATCGGCAGCGTACTATGGCCATTGAGCGGTCCCTCAACCAGTTCCTCTACGTGCAGATGGCTAAAGAGTTGAAGAACAAGCTGTTGGTGGAGGCCAAGGAGTATGTCCTCAAGGTGAGGTGGGGGACAGATGAGTTTGAGTCAGAGCTGGGGTTACAAACGCTGAAAGTCCTGAAGTATGCTGAGGATGGCTGCTCACAGGCCATACACAGGCACTTGTGAAGGAGGAGGGGACAGCGAGAGGTCTGAGTCAGGTTCTAAAGATAGAGTAAAGCAGATGTTTCAGTGGGAGGAAAAATGGGCTTTGTGTTTCTGGAGACATGGTCCTAATCCTGTCAGACTCTACTGTCCTGCTGCCCTGAGCAATCCCTGACCTTCCCTCTGGAGAAGGGCTGTGCCAGAGGACCTGCAGTGGGTTTTCTCACTCGTGTCTCTCTGTTCTACTAGGCTTGCAGCCGCAAGCTGTACAACTGGCTAAAAGTAGCTTCGTACCGTCCTGATCAGCAAGTGGAGGAAGATGATGATTTCATGGACGAAAACCAAGGGAAGGGGATTCGGGTGCTAGGCATTGCCTTTTCCTCAGCCAGGTAGGAGGAGAGGAATTGGCTCTGGATCTGTGTTCAGCTTTAGCAATGCTCTGTGTCTGAGTGATCTCTGTTTTGCAGGGACCACCCCGTGTTCTGTGCCCTTGTTAATGGAGAGGGTGAGGTTACAGACTTCCTCCGATTGCCGCATTTCACAAAGAGAAGGAACGCCTGGCGTGAGGAAGAGAGAGAAAAGAAGGTGAGCCTTGGCACAGCTCATGACTTGAGACTAATGCCCGCAGGTTGCTTTTGGTACTGGGTGATGCGCTGTGGGCTGGTGAGGAATGGACAGTCTGAAGACAGCACAGGCTTTGTCACTCCTGCATGCAAGAATTCTGCCTTTTTTTTCCACCCTGTAATTATTCTGCTGGAGAGGCTTTTTTAGATTCCAGTTTGCTTCAGCTGCTCCTCCTACAGGGAGTGACGGGACCTTGCCATTCTTGAGTTCCTTTGGTTGGGGTTTTTTGAGCTTCTGTGGTTACACAGCTACAGCAATTTTCTCCCGTTTCCCTGATCATGCTGTAATAGTGAAATGCTGCAGGACCTACTGGAGTCTAGATCCGTGTCGTGGTGGCAGATCAAGGTAGCAGTGAGGGAGGATTTTCCCTGAGAAATAGGAACCCAAGACTAGTAGCTAATTCAGTGCAGAAACTCTCTAGCTTTTCTACTCTGACCTGTCTCACCTTTTTCTTTCCAGGCACAGGATATTGAAACCTTGAAAAAATTTCTTTTGAACAAGAAGCCTCACGTGGTGACAATCGCAGGCGAGAACAGGTCAGAGCAAGTGTCCTTGTGTTCCTTCCACTTCCAGGTCTCCTTGCAGTCCTTTCCTTGTTTCATTCTCCACATTTCATTGTACAGTTAACAGGAGGAAGAACGGGCTGCCCCCAAAACAGTTTTTGATTATGTAGCAAAGTGTGGTCTTGGATTCTCCTCTCAATACCCTTGGCCATCTCTCCCTAGGGATGCTCAGATGCTGATGGAGGATGTAAAGAGAATTGTTCACGAGCTGGATCAGGGGCAGCAGCTGTCCTCTATAGGAGTGGAGCTGGTGGACAATGAACTGGCCATCCTCTACATGAACAGCAAGAAGTCTGAGGTGAGCCTTCTGTTATTCTAGACACCCCTTAGTCTTACTCAGGCTGTCTTGGCCTGTGTTTATTGTGCTGACCCAGCTTTGTGTCATCCACTGCCTCATGCAATCCAAGGGTCAAGGCAAAGCATCTTGTTTAGGTTGCCCTGAAGAAGTTGGCACCAGCAGATGTACAAAGTAGATGTTGGTGCATTCTGAAATTGATTTTGTTCAGCTGAGTGGATGGGCTTGTTTGATTCCTAGTGACAGCATCATTCCTGTAGGTCTTTGATCTCGGTTCTCTTTGCCTGAGCACCGAATGCTTCCTGTGTTCCAGTTCTTGTCTGATGTCTCTGCATGTTGTGCTACAAAATGTGATTCTCTGGCCTCTTGCAGAATGAGTTCCGGGATTACCCACCTTTGCTGCGTCAAGCAGTCTCCCTTGCTCGTCGCATTCAGGATCCTCTCATAGAGTTCGCCCAGGTCTGCAGCTCTGATGAGGATATTCTCTGTCTGAAACTCCACCCTCTGCAGGTAAGGTTTCCTTGTAGGATCCTTGGGCAGGGGGGATCCATCTGTGGGAGGGGAAAAAAAAAAAAAAAAAAGTGACCTGAGACTGTTTTCTGTCAAGGAAAAGTATCCCAAGTTGAACTGGTGCAAGTTCTGCCTGTTCTGTGCCACGTTCAGGCTACACAGCACCTTTTTTTCTGCCTTCTTTAGCTCATCTGCCTCCTGCCTTTAGGCTGTTCCCAGGGGTAACTCTGAGGTGCAGTACAGCACCTGAGAGCTGGTCTACTGCGTTTGGCCCCGCTTGCTTATGGCAAAGCATTGCACACATCCCCTTGCGAGGCTAATGCCTCTCCCTTCTGTCAGGAGCACGTGGTGAAGGAGGAACTGCTGAATGCCCTCTACTGCGAATTCATAAACCGTGTGAACGAGGTGGGAGTGGATGTCAATCGGGCAATTGCTCACCCTCACAGCCAGGCTTTGCTGCAGTATGTGTGTGGCCTGGGACCACGCAAAGGCACTCATCTGCTGAAGGTAAGGAGGCTTCTGTCACTGCCTACAAAATGCATCCCGAACAGTGTGCGAGTTGGCCTGATGGCAGTGCTGCGACGAGCTGAGTCAGAGTTCTGCGTGCCAGATGCAGCTGACAGCTCCGTCGACGAGTTTTCATGTGTTACCTCACTGCGCCTAACCCCAAAGCTGTTTGTGGACTTGTGTCCTTCACAGACCCACGCAACTCAGCGGATCTGTCAGTACTAGCTAGCCCCTGAACTCACGGGAGCAGGATGCGCTGTTACGGTATCAGGACGCCTCCATACTGTAGAAAACACAAGGCAAAAAGCCAACGCTTTTCCTGCGAGCTGGAGCTGTTCCACGGGGAGTCATCTGCCTTCGTGCAGTGTTGAGACACAGGCAGAGGGCAACGGTTAATCATTTGTGATGGTCTTGGTTATGTCAGATGCTTTGAATACCACACTGCCCAGTGCGAATCCTCTGCTTGTCCTGGGAAATCCTCGGGTTTGAATAGCAAAACTTAATGCTGTTTCCTCTTTCTCCAGATCTTAAAACAAAACAACACACGCCTGGAGAACAGGACCCAGCTGGTTACGATGTGTCACATGGGACCCAAGGTGTTTATCAACTGTGCTGGCTTCATCAAAATTGACACAGCGTCGCTGGGCGATAGGTGGGTATGGGGTTGTGTTCAGTGCTGCACGGGCTGTGAAGTTAAGTGTGTCACAGGCAGGAACACTCTTGTTCTGTGGAGTCCATGTTCCTAGGAGTTTCTGTGTGGCCCCTCTGATCTCCGGCCAAGTTCAGGTATTGCTGGTTATTAATCTGATTCTTAAGGGTAGCTAAACGGGTCCAGCAATGTGAGCTGCGGAACATTAATTATATAGCTTGCTATGGTGTGAAAGACCCTTTGTGGTCAAGAGGAACTAGACTAAAACCAGTTGTTCCTTAACTTTCCATAGTCCTTGTGCATGTCTGTCAGTGACCCGTTTGTTTTGCGCTTCTGTTTGGTTTCTGCCTAGTCCTACCAACAGTATTTTATTCTTCTGAAGCTTCAGAATGGAGCCATAAGTCAGCAATTTAACTTCCTCACAGCAGTACTGGTCAATTTGTAGATCATTAGGTAATTGAACGAGAGATGTGTTTTGGAGGACAGTGATAACCCATTTTCTAAGTCTTCAGCTGCCAGCTTTGTGCAGAAGGGTCAATTGTTGGGAACATTCTTTTTTTCTAGGGCTGCCACAGTATTTTTTTGCCTTTGCAAAGTAGTCTGAGCAAGGACACCTGGCTGAATCCTTACGCTGAGTGATCCAGCCCTACTAGGTGCTTGGATCGTGCAGGACACAAGTCCCAGAGGTGCAAGGGCAAAGCATAGACTTCTCCAAACCGGGAGCAGGTGGCTGCCCCACCACCTGGCGACATCTAACTTGTATAAGGAAGGAAACTGTGCTCGTACAGCACCTATAGCAAATTGAGTCATCAAGTCTATGTAGCATCCAAAAGCCTGGCTATGACCTTGAGGCGCAGGAGCTGCAGTCTGGAATTTGCCTGGGGACCTACTGATTTAGCAAGGAAGAATTCTTTGTGTCCTGGTTAGAGCAGTTTGTTCCTTTGGGCAGCAAAGCAGCCACGCAGCCGACAGTGATGGTCCATAACGTGATGTGTGTTGAGCTGAAGGAGCTGACTCTGGAACCCTGCAGAGTCCTTATCTGAACATGTCTCTGGTTTTATTTCAGTACTGATTCCTACATTGAAGTCCTAGATGGTTCCAGAGTCCATCCTGAAACCTATGAATGGGCAAGAAAAATGGCAGTCGATGCCTTAGAATATGACGAGTCAGCTGAGGATGCTAATCCCGCAGGAGCTCTAGAGGAGATCTTAGAAAACCCCGAGCGACTGAAAGACCTGGATCTTGATGCCTTTGCTGAAGAACTGGAAAGACAGGTGTGCTGGGGATTCCTGGTGCTGAGAGACAGGGGAAGATGCGCTGTCCAGCTCAGTTTGTTAGGTTTTATATTGGTGACCTTTGTCCTTTTTAAAGAGATAATATTCATCTGTTGCCATTGTAAAATTTATAAACAGCTATGACAAGTATTTGGTGTCTGACAGTGGCATGCAGTAGATGCTTACAGAAAGTATGCCTGGGGCAGGGGAAGGGAAGAGACAGTAATTAGGCTGGTTTTGTCCCCCTGAACTTATTTTTTTCTGAATTTAGTAATACTTTTGACCTCCTCAACATACTGTGACTAAGTCCTACGGTTTGACGATACACTCTGCGGTCCACTTTTTTTGTTTATTTTTTTTTTTAATTTGGGGTTTGATAAGTTCTGTGAATTCTTTTGTAACTTTCACTGGATTCCCTTTGCACCTCCTCCCTCTCACTTACGGCTTTATAACCTTTGAATACCACGCAGGGCTACGGTGACAAGCATATCACTTTGTATGACATTCGAGCTGAACTGAGCTGCAGGTACAAGGACCTGAGAACACCATACCGTTCTCCAAACACAGAAGAGGTCTTCAACATGCTGACCAAAGAAACTCCAGAGACTTTTTATATAGGTACGTCCACGTTCACTAAGAGGGCTCTGTTGATTGTTGTCATCCTACGTTGATTTAAAATAACGTAAAGGTGGGGCAAAGGGATGTTGCTGAGGGTGACACTGGGACAGTGCTAGGATTACATGTGTGTGAAGCTGCTTTTCGTGTACCTGGGAAGTCTCCCAACACCTTCGTACACATCTGCCTTAGATCAGAGTAACTGTCTGGCCCTGCAGTTGGCTTTCGGTTCTTCATTCTCTCTTTTCTCTCATCACACCACAGGCAAAATGATCATCTGCAACGTGACCGGGATAGCCCACAGGCGGCCTCAAGGAGAAAGCTACGACCAGGCAATACGGAACGACGAAACTGGCCTTTGGCAGTGTCCTTTCTGTCAGCAGGATAACTTCCCAGAGCTCAGTGAGGTAGGGCTGCTTCTCTCGCTGGCCCTGCTTTTGACAGGAGTGTATCAGCAGACCTGAGCATTTTGTAGGGATGCAGTAGCCGAGGGCTCTTGAGAAACAAGGTAACAGAGCCAAGATTATGTCTGCAGTGCCCCCAGGACCCCAACCTGAATGTGACCTTTGATTGCAAATATAAAATGTTCCAGTTTGGACTAATTGCCTCAGTATGGATTTGACAGGTCCTTTATGGATCTTAGTGAATTGAACTAGGAGTGAAATGGATTTGGGGATAAGCTGGCCAGTTCTTTGCAAAAACATAAAGCAGGCTTGTTTGTGGTCGAGGATTGTGTTTTACACAGAGAAGCTGCCAGTGACATGGAGAACAGAAGTTTGTTCTGCCACCTTCACAATTTTAAGAACTTATCTGGACTCCCTGCTGCTTAATGCAGCTGTACTTTAGGTCTCTCTTCCAAACATTTGAATTCCAGCATTGGTAATCAGTGACTTTAAACTCCTATAGTGTTCATTAGAAACCAGCCCTAGCTGCAGGCTTCTGTTCAGGGTCTAAAAATGTTCTGGCCTTCCTGGTTGCAAAGTCCCATCAGTTCTGCTCAGCTTAAGTAGGAAGACCGTGTTACTGGGTAGCTATTGTTGAAGTCCTCTGTCCTCTGCCCTTCTGCATGTCTGTGCTGGCTCTGTCTGTTTGCTGACGCAGCTTTTAGACTTGTTTGAGTGTGAGCTGCCTGGGTTATTGTGTTTCCATGCTGACTGACTTTTTGTCTTTGCCTTGCTCCAGGTTTGGAATCACTTTGACAGCGGTTCCTGCCCAGGTCAGGCCATTGGAGTGAAGACACGTCTGGATAACGGCGTTGCTGGCTTCATCCCAACAAAATTTCTTAGTGATAAGGTGGTCAAACGGCCAGAAGAAAGGGTGAAGGTATGAAAGCAGTGTATTTTCACATACCCTACAAGAACTAGAAGAAAGAGCGTGGAGTCAACGGCAATAACTCAGAGTTTGGTTAATGCTGTTCCCTAAATGGCTTCTCAAACCTTATTTTTCATTGAAGGACTTTAAATCAGCAGCAAGTTCAGGTTCTGGTTAGCGTCCTTGTCCCACAGTGCAAATCTCTTTTGGCAGCTGGTGGAAACCATGTTAATCAGTTAACATGTTGTACTGTGGGAGAATTTATTATAGTCTGGTTTTGGGAGAGCAGAAGGCATTCTAATGCAGAGCTGCCCTTTGTTTCTGGCTTTCTAAAGAGTTCACAGAACTGCTGTTAGATATGCGGGGTCTGTTTCCCCCTCTCATAACTTTTTCTTCTTTTGCAATTCATTTGTGGAGGTCGTCAGAGTTACTGTTCCTGTTCAGGACAGGGAGTGGGGTTCTGACATCACAGAATCACATATTTCTATCACATGATAAAATAAAGGTTTAACATCTTTGCTGTCTCCTTGGATCCCCTGACAATCCATGCAGGTGATGGATAATCCTGTAAGCACAGAGATCTCTTAGCAGCTTTTTAAAGAGCCATTGTGAACTTCCGCACGGTTAACTGGACTAAGACATTGCAGTTTTTGTGGTGGGATTTCCCATTTAACTAGAGTAGTCTTTTGGGTGTCTTCCAGTCTGTTTCTGAACAGACATAACTGCTTTCTTGTGCATCATGAAGTCCAGTTTTGCTGCTACCATTGTTAAAAATACCAGAAATAGCGAATTTCATTGTCTTCAGCTTCCAGACATGTTTTCAGTGTGATGTGGGGTGTAGATAGGTGCTGGAGAACAGCCAACAAAAAATGTCTTCAGTCTCTTTTGATTCTAGTCACCTTGGGGATCAGTTGATTTCCAATTCATACTGAAGGATCACTTTTAAAGGTGGTGTCAGTCTGAAATACGCGAGGTGATTTGTGCCTCCTCGCTGGCAGCACAACCCTGCACAGACTGCTCTGTAGCGCAGGGTGCCTGGCATATCAGCCACACCTGCTGACCAGCTTTGCCTCACCCTGTCCTGCAGGTGGGAATGACTGTTCACTGCAGGATTATGAAGATCGACATTGAGAAGTTCAGTGCAGATCTGACCTGCAGGACTTCAGACTTGGTGGATAAGAACAACGAGTGGAAACTGCCTAAAGACACCTACTATGACTTTGACTCTGAGGCAGCAGATCACAAACAGGAAGAAGACCTGAAAAGAAAGCAGCAGCGAACAAGTGAGTCTGTCCTTTTTCTCTCTCCGGTAACGCCAGCCTTCTGAGGGTGTTTTAGGAAAATAAACAGGACTGGAATAAAGCAGCTCCTCTTGGAAGCCTAAATACTCCTCTTTGTCTCCCTAGCATACATCAAGAGAGTAATTGCTCACCCATCATTCCACAACATTAGCTTCAAGCAAGCTGAGAAGATGATGGAGACCATGGACCAAGGGGACGTGATTATTCGACCAAGCAGCAAAGGGGAGAACCACCTTACTGTCACCTGGAAGGTGAACGATGGGATTTACCAGCACGTGGATGTCCGGGAAGAGGGCAAGGAGAACGCTTTCAGTCTGGGCTCCATGCTTTGGATTAACACAGAGGTAAGAGCCCTGCAGAGCATGCCTGGGAAGGGCTTGGTGGGGAAGGAGAAGTACCTCTTTGGCAGGAACAGGTTGGCACAGCCTTTCTGTCCTTGCAGCTGCGTTCAGGCTATTGCTAGAGAACTGCAGTGGGTGTTACTCTCCTTCTTAGACTCTTTTCGCTCAAAGCATCCAGCCTTGCTGTGCAGATATATGACCGATAGCTGCATACTAGGATCAGAGTTCCTCACCATGCACCCTAAATACCTCTTTAAATGTATTTGTCCAAAGGAGTTTGAAGACCTAGATGAAATTGTTGCTCGCTATGTCCAGCCTATGGCTTCTTTTGCCAGAGACCTGTTGAATCACAAATACTATCAGGATTGCAACGGTGGAGACAAGAAGGTGAGTCCGTCCCAGGCTGCGGTAGCTTGTGTGGGAGATAAATAGGTTTCTTTGTCCCAGGGCAGATCTTAAACTCTTTGGGTCTAGCATGAGCTGCTGCTGGACTGAGCTTCCTTGTCACTTGGCAGTCACTTTCCAGCTGTAGTTTTCAGGGGGATTGTCTAACAGCAATGGAGTCAGGATGGGTTCCTGCACTGGAGGAGCACCTACAGTGCTGTGCCAGAGCCCAGCCAGTAAATGTCACTGGAAGAGATCACTGGAGAGAGTGCTTCCCTCTGCAGACTTGTGATCAGAACCGGTAATATGCATTGTCTGGGCTAAGCCTCCCAGGTCTGTCTGCTCACAGAACCCTGCTCAGAAACAGTGCCGTTGGTGGTCCTTGGATTGCTGGCATCAGGACTGGGAAAAAATGAACTGTAAACAGCATGGAAGGAGATATGTGCAGGTTCTCTATGTTGCTAAAAATGTAGGCTCTCCTTGAGCATTTCTTTTTTTCTTTCTTTCTCTAATTAGAAGCTGGAAGAGCTGCTGATAAAGACCAAGAAGGAGAAGCCAACATTTATTCCCTACTTTATCAGTGCCTGTAAAGATCTACCTGGCAAATTCCTCTTGGGATATCAGCCTCGAGGCAAACCAAGGTAAATGAGAGGCAAGCCCAGCAGCTGGAGCCGAGTACTGCCAGTACCACACCTGGGCTTAGTGCTGCCAGTTTCTCTTCCAGTTCTGTCAGTCTCACTGTAAGTCAACCTTCACCTGAGTTTGTAGGCCTTTGCCTGTCATGCCTGTTCCGATTGTTGCCTGTTAGCATGAGGGTTCTGTATGGAGGCAGGTACCTGAAGCAGCCTGTGATCTCTTGTGCTCTCCTGCATTCCCTGCTCCTCACAGGATAGAGTATGTGACAGTCACACCAGAAGGATTCCGCTACCGGGGCCAGATCTTCCCTACCGTGAACGGACTCTTCCGATGGTTTAAGGATCATTATCAGGACCCTGTTCCAGGTGAGCATCCCAAAACCTCAGTGTCTCATCTTTCTGTTCTGTGGGTGTCACGTAGTAGGGGCAATTCTGCGTTCCTTGTCCCTGAAATGTGTCCTAGGATTTGCTATACCTGGAAGGTTTCAAAGCGGTACTCAAGTTTTTGTATTCCATGGACCTGTTAAGAGCTCTCCTAAGAATTAATCTCAAGTCCCGCGTTTCAGACCAATAGCTGCTCTTTGGGAGAACTAACCCATCCCTCTTGGCTTCTATTTTACCCAGGTATTACCCCCAGCAGTAGCAGTCGGACCAGGACTCCAGCCTCCATTAACGCTACTCCAGCTAACATTAACCTGGCAGGTCAGTGCAGGCCTTTCCTGGTGGAACTGGGGTGCAAGGTCCTCCTCCAGGCTCTGCTTTGTCTAACACGATGGTCCTTCTTGCAGACCTGACCCGTGCAGTGAACGCCCTCCCGCAGAACATGACCTCCCAGATGTTCAGTGCCATCGCTGCCGTGACAGGCCAGGGGCAGAACCCAAATGCCACCCCTGCACAGTGGGCATCCAGTCAGTACGGCTACGGGGGCAGCGGAGGTGGCAGCAGCGCGTACCATGTAGGTGTCACTTCTAAGCCTTGGGGAGGAGGTGCTGCGTGGCTTCTTCTCACCGCTAGAAACCATCCCGTGGGGATTCTGCTGGGCTGCTCATTGCCAGAGATCCTAGCTGCACCCATAGTGCTGCAGAGGGGAGCCTGGCAGGGTTCTTGGACCAGATTTCTTCTTGCCTCCCCTCCCGTGGCTGAGGAAATGAGGCGTGTAACCCAGTCCTGCTCTGGGGAGAGTTGAAACAAATAGCAAACTGGCCAGGCCCCCAAGGAATGTGGCAGGGTAGAGAGAAGGGATCCAGCGGTGAAGGCACACAACCTTGTGATTGTGCCCCTGGATCGCCAACGTGAGCTGCCAGAGGAAGAGATTAGCTGTGAAACTATGCGCTGAGTTTGCAGGGCTTTTCAGCTCAGCGTGCTAATCTCCGAGCTGCACCGGCAGGTGAACACCTCAGCCTGACCAAATACCCAGGGGCTTTGCAGGGAGTTGAACAGTTTCAGCTCGTGCGGAAGCCTTTCCTCACGCACGCTGGTGCCTGCCTCCCCCTGGCACATGCTGCCAGCTCCCTGGCTGACCCTGAGGCTAAATGCAGCTGCAGAAGGACTGAGTTGTCTGGGTACAAGAAACACGCCCTGCCATTAGATCTGATGAAGAGGTGCTGCAGGACGAGGCTTGCAGGGAGGAGAGATTCTCTTTTGGACCACCCTGGGAGGCTTTCATAGAGTTCTGCAAAACAAGTGTTGAGCTGGGGATAGACAGGGACTGGATAACCCAATGTGTTAAGCACCGAGACAATCTGAAGGAAAAGGGAGATGAACACCAGGAGGCAAAGAGACTAAGCAAACAGTGAGCCAGCTTGGGATCTGGGAGGGAGCCATCTCGGGAGCTGCCTTCTCTGCAACCCACTAGGGCAGAAAAGTAAGGGCAAATTCATCTGCTCTTCATGTCCACCGTAGGATGTTGTTTCTGGATCTCTTGTGCCCATCTCTCTTGTGGCCCTTACCTTTGCTTTGAACATCTCCCCTCGTACCCTCTGTGGGATGAACAAGGAAGGGTGGCTACCTTATGGCTGGGAGCTTGGGGTGGGGGGGGAAGAAGCAGAACCCGGAAATGTCCTGTGCTCAGCGGGGTGCTGCTCCTTCTGCCCTGCAGCCCCCCATTCCCTAGGCTGTGGTCTCCTGAACCTCTCGTTGCTCAGATGAGGGGCTCCAGCAGGCCTGGGAGCGTGCAGCAAGGACATGCAGCAGCCTCCTGGCAGCAGGGCAGTGCAGAGCACGCCAAACCTCTGCCTCACAGCCTAGCAGGGTTTACCCTCTGTCCTCTTAACAGTCTCTGCTTCCTGCAGGTCTTCACGACTCCAGCGCAGCAACCGGTGGCCACCCCTCTGATGACCCCCAGTTACTCCTACACTACCCCCAGCCAGCCGATCACGACCCCCCAGTACCAGCTGCAGGCCAACACCACACCCCAGTCCACCCAGTCCCAGACACAGTCGCAGCCATCGTCCAGCTCCAGGCAGAGGCAGCAGCCAAAGTGAGTGGCGCCGGGTGCACGCATCTGCCTGTGTGCTGTGCTGGTTCTTTTTCTGAATTTCCATGGAACCAGCACAGTGGGGTTGTCTCAAATCCTCCTGCGTGGGATCTTCTGGGGGAGGGAGGGCAGGGAAAACTGCTCTGGGTTTGCTTTCTGGCACGTCCCACCTCCTGCCTCTGTCGTTACAGGACCAACAGCCACGCTGCGATCGACTGGGGGAAGATGGCCGAGCAGTGGCTCCAGGAGAAGGAGGCTGAACGGAGGAAACAGAAGCAGAGGCTGACTCCTCGCCCGTCCCCCAGCCCCATGATCGAGAGCACGCCCATGTCCATCGCCGGGGACGCCACGCCGCTGCTCGACGAGATGGACCGATAGGCTGTGCTGGACCTGGTCCGTGGCCTCCGCTCCCTTCTCTCGGAAAGGGGAGAGCGAACAGTTGAAAACGACTTCCCTTCCCTTAGCCACGTAACTCCCGTTTTATACGTCATGAGATGGTGGGAAATGACTCTCGGTGATGTGCACCTGAGCGAACGAATAGACTTGGCAGGGCTGGTCTAAATATATATATACTATATATATAAATATATCATAGGAAAGGACAACTGCAGTGGCCTCTATGTTCCAGGTCCCTGGTTCACCACTTGGAAGCTCGGCAGAGCAGTTACAAGGTCAAATTAGTCCATCCTACGCGCACAGCAGTCTGCTTTCACAGCCAAGACCAGGAAGCAAACGTAGCTGAAACTGCAGAGCGCTGGCCTGGAGCGAGCCTGTTTTCTTTGGATTCTCCCAAACCCTGACTGTCGGCTCTCCTCGGCCAGAGAGCGCAAAGCAAAGTCACTGGGGTTGTGGCAAGCTAACCAGAGTTCTCAAAAGGTTTCTGTTGTTGTTTGTTCGCTCCGTGGTTTCACGTGTAACGGGCTCTGCAAAGTCTGTGCCAACCCCCAGGCGTGTTCGTAGGGGTCTCACGCAGCAGCTCTGGGGGTAGGGGTCTTGCCGGAGAGAAATGCAGCTGTTGTACCAAAAGCTTGCTCTCCTCTGGCTTCTTTCGGATCAATATTTATTTAGTTTTTTTGGGTTTTTGTTTTGTTCTGTTTTTTTTTTTAAATCAGACTGCTAAGCGAAACCCCAGGCACCGGCAGCTTTCCCGAGCATGGGCCAGACACCCGGGCTGAAACGCCGCGAGAGCAGCCGCTCGGGTGGTGGAGGGGTCGTAAAGCAGCTGAGTGCATGGCATCCTCCTCCTGTCTGCTTAACCCAGCCCACCTGTAACCAAAAGGGGTGAATAAATAGTGTTTCTACCGAACACTACTCGAGAGGTTTTCTGTCTGCACCCCGCGCTGCCTGTCTGCCCTCTCCTCTTAGCCCTGGGTTGGCCGCAGGAGCGGAGTTCAGGGCTGAAAGTCGCTGCTCCTTCTTCCTTTGTTGCTTGGAGTTGCCTTCGGTGTGCCGAAACTTTCACGGAGAAGCTGATTTCTGCTGAGCTGATTTAAAAAAAAAAAATGTTTTGTTTTGAATGCATTGTACAGAGACATCATGCACACGTACTGGCACCTCGCAAGGCCCGCACGTCTCTCACTGGCTGGGAGAGGTACTGGGGGCCTGGGAGGGGGCAGATGATGCGGATAACTCCTGTTGTAACTTCTGTCACGTCAGGAGCTGCCAGCGCTGAGAGGCATTTCTGAACTGGAAAGTTTCTGCTGCACACTTTCCCCTCTCCTCCTTTGTTCGTAGGGGTTTTCTATGGAAGCAGGGTCTTTGTTCCTCCCAGTGCTCCTGGTTAGCCTCCTCTTCGCTAGGAAATGAGCAAGAACAGCAGCTCCGGATAAACAAAGGTCTTGTTTGCATGTAAATGCTCCTGAAGAATGGCAGCAACGCAGGAGAACAAAGCAAAGCCCGTTTCCAGAGAGAAACGCGGGTCCTGGCTTCCACACCATCTCCTCTGCGGTGCTGGGGGCTGACCCAGCCGTGTCCCTCCCGCAGCCGCAGGCCGGGATGGGGCCGTGCCGCCGTGGGTTGCAGGCGTACTAACCTTGTGCTATTTTTTTTTTTTATTTTTACGAAATGCTACAGTGGGAATTTAACTGGGGGGGGGAGCAGCTCTTTACCAAGGATGTCTCTGACCCGTACCGGGGGGCTAGTTGTGCATTGTCGGCTCCTTTTCGGCTTTGGTTTTAGTTTCCCCATACCGTCAATAAAAATTCTACTTTTGGGAAGCTGCCTGTAAGCCGTCTGTGTTCAGCGCTGGGGCTGCGCTTGCCGCAGGGGCTTTGCACCCGTGAGCGGTGCGGCTCGAGGGCACGATGACTTGGGGCAGCCCCAGTCTTTCCTCCGGGGGCTCTTGTGCTCCTTTCATTCCAAGGACGTGGGATCGCATCCACACCTCGGGCACCTCTCGGAGCAGCGGGATTTGTGCGGGGCAGCGCTGCCGTCCTGCTGGCCTCGTGTCCCGTCCCTGAGCACTGCCCTCAGACTCGTTTCAGGCGCCCCGTTACCACCGGGAACGAGCCAGGCTGCCCGAGCAGCCTGCGATTGCTGCCGCCCGCCAGGCACGGAGGCAGCTGGCTGTGCCTCTGTCTTTGTCCCGGGGCTGGAAAAGCTTCTATTGTCCCACACCCCAGAGCTCCTGCAGTGTGTGAAGTCTCCGGGGAAGAACGGGGGCCCCTCTCCTCCCCGAGCAGCCCACCCCGGCTCCATCTCCCCGTGCAGCGATGCTGCGAGCTGGGCACTGCTTTGCCTCCCTAATGGGGCTGCAGAAGTGGCATCGCCTGCACTGAGCGCGTCTGCCCCTGGTCCTGTGTTGTGTTTTGGGGTGAGAGAGGGGCTGCTCGGCCCCGTGCAGCTGCCTTCAGCCCCGCAGCTGGCTGCGGTGCGTGACCGGCGTCGCCTACGAGCTGGGGCTCATCTGCCTGGCTGCTGGTGGCAGGGGCCAAGCCGGCGGCGTGTGGGGTGAGCTGTTGGTGGGGCTGGAAAAGGAGGTGCTGGTGCTGAGCACCTCGCTCCCCAGGCTGGGAAAGGAGGGTGAGGCAGAGAGCTGGGGCGGTGCGGTTTGGTCATCGCTGCTCCGGGGAAGTAATACCCCAGAGATGGAGCTCAGCCAGCTGTAGCAGGGGTCCCCAACTCCAGCCCTGCAAAATGGGGGCTGTGCCGGAGTGGGGACGGGAGCTGGTGTCCTCCCTCACCAGGGACGTTAATTCACCATCCTCAGGAATGTGAAATGAGCCTCTGTGAGTGCTGGGGAGCAGCTCAAGCCCCATCAGACCTTTTCTTTTTTGCCCAACCTTGCGAACCCTCAGCTTTTCCCTTGCTCGGGGAACCAGCCAAGTGCCCGCAGGCAGGTCAGGCGGCAAGACCCCCATTCCCACCCTCCCCATCCCATCAGCCGGCTTAACCCGAGGCTTTCCCCCTTGGCACTGCCCCCGGCGTGCTCCTTCCTCCCTGCGCCACACGGCTCCATCTGCTCGACGCCCTACTTTATTAACACAGCGAGGACCCGCGCGGGGAGCCGGGTCCACGGCAGCGGGGCTCACGCAGCCTCCGGCTCAGCTTTGCTTTTCAGCCTCTTCTTTCTGTTTCTCTCCTTCCTCCTCCTCCTCTTCCTGCTGCCGCCGGCCGCTTCCCCCCGGTCCGGCAGCGGGTCCCGCGCCCCTGAGCCCGGCTGGGCACCGGGAGGAGCGTGGGTGGCGTGCGCACCGTGGCTCGGCTCCCCGAACCCGGCGGGGCTTTTCTTCTTCAGCCCCTTCTTATCCTTCATCCCTTTCCTCTCCTTGGTGGCGGGCAGCAGGCGGGCATGGCGCTGCGCCGGGACCTCTCCTCCTCCCCAAGGGGGGCTCAGGGCATCCCCCCCCCGGCCACGCCGCCCTGTCGATGAGCTCCCCGCCGAACTCGTACAGCACCGGCTCCCTGGGCACCGCCACGGCCACCGTGTTGTACGCCTTGCACCTGCGGGGAGCGGGGACCGCGCGGGTCAGGGATGGGGACGGCAGCAGCGGGGACGGACCCCATGTCG
This sequence comes from Oxyura jamaicensis, assembly GCF_011077185.1. Taxonomy (NCBI): domain Eukaryota; kingdom Metazoa; phylum Chordata; class Aves; order Anseriformes; family Anatidae; genus Oxyura; species Oxyura jamaicensis. The sequence goes on from NC_048911.1 coordinate 6,596,311, forward strand.
GGGGGGGGGGGGGACACTCACCAGACGTAGAGGTAGGGCTCCACGCACTCCTCCTTGTAGGCGAACTCGAAGCAGGGCACCCGGATGACGTTGAAGAAAGCCTGGCCCACCACGCGCGAGGCCGTGTCGTTCACCTGCTGCAGGCACTCCTTCAACCTGCGGGACGGAACCGGGGTGAGGGGAGGGGGGCGGCAGGACCCCTCCCCAAATATTCACGCCCCTTGGGACCTGGGGGGTGCTCACCTGCGGTCGCAGTCGCAGTGGCTGATGGTGTGCCAGCGCAGGTTGCGGTAGCCGTAGCGGGCGGTGAAGGGGTGGATGACGTGCTGGCAGTGGTCATGGTCCCGGCAGCACCGGTCGGTGTCACGGTGCTCCCCTGCGGGCACGGCACCGGGTGCAGGAGGGGCCGCGGGCAGCACGGGGGGGGGTACTGGGTGGGGCTGGGGTGGGGCTGGGTGGGGATGGGGATGGGGTGAGGATTGGGATGGGAACTGGGAGGGACGGGGCTGGGACGGGGATGGGACTGGGATGGGGATTGGGGCTGGGACTGGGCTGAGAACTGGGCTGGGAACTGGGGCTGGGAACTGGGGCTGGGAACTGGGGCTGGACCAGCACCACAGCGGGGATGAGACTGGGAGCAGAATGGGCTGGGCTGGACTGGGACCAGTCTGGGGATGAGGACGGGATGAGCACCAGGATGGGGAGCAGGGGAGGGACTGGGTATGGACTGTGTTGGACCAGCACTGGGGCAGGGACTGGAGCAGCACCTGGGGACCAGAATGGCAGCGGGATGGACCAGGATGGACTGGGACCATGAAAGGGGGGTGGATCAGGCCACCAGGATGGGGACTGGGACAGAACAGTCCTGTGATGGGGCAAACTGGTGGACCAGCACCAGCCCTGGGGTGGGGACAGACGAGCCGAGGGACGGGGACAGGCTCCTTCGCTCCTTACCCAGCTGCTCGTAGGCATCCGCGTTGCTCCCAGCTCCGCACCACAGCGTCCCGGGGTAGGTGAGCCCGCGGCGGGCTCGGGGTCGCCCCGGGGGGGCCGCTCCGGGGCTCGGGGCTGCTCCGGGAGCGACCACCAGCAACAGGAGGAGGAGGAGGCGGAGGAGCGGCCGCGGGGCGCACATGGCACCGCGGGGCCAGCACCGCGGAGGGGCCGCCTTATAGCGGGGCTCGGCACGGCACGGCCCGCCCACCGTGGGGCGGCACGGCTCGGCACGGCTCGGCACGGCACGGCTCGGATCGGCACGGCTCGGCTCGGATCGGCACGGCACGGCACGGCTCGGCATGCCATGGCATGATGCAGCTCGGCACGGCATTGCTTGCATGGCACGGTGCAGCTCGGCGTGGCGTTGCTTGGCACAACTTGGCATGGCACGGCATGGTACGAGACACCATGGAATGGCACGGCATGGCATGGCACAGCTTGGCACGGCATTGCTTGGCACAGCTTGGCGTGGCATGGCACGGCGTGGCATGGCAAGGCATGGTGCAGCTCGGCATGGCATTGCTTGGCACAGCTCAGCATGGCATTGCTTGGCACGGCAAGGCATGGCATGGCATGGCACAGCTCAGCATGGCATTGCTTGGCACGGCAAGGCATGGCATGGCATGGCACAGCTCAGCATGGCATTGCTTGGCACAGCTCAGCATGGCATTGCTTGGCACGGCATGGCATGGTATGGCATGGCACAGCTTGGCATGGCATGGTGTGGCATGGCACAGCTTGGCATGGCATTGCTTGGCACAGCTCAGCGTGGCATGGCCCAGCGTGGCATGGCTCAGCGTGGCACGGCATTGCATGCCCCCATTGGCAAGGCACGGCACAGCTCGGCTCCAGGCAGTGCAGCCTGTGCCAGTGCAGCCGGTGGGGTCGGTACTCCAGTCCCCCCTCAAGCCGCCAGCCCTCACAGCCCCAGCCACGCTCTCCCACGGCCACGACGGACACAAGGAGCAGCGGCACCCACCGTGGCCGTGCCATGGGCAGGATGCAGACGGGGACGATGCAGCTCCCAGCCGCTCCGTGGAGCTTTCCCTGGGGTCCGTGTTCAGCCGGGGCTGGCAGCTTGCATCAAGGCTGCCAGGGCTCGTCGCCCCTCGCAGGCTCCCCTTTGCCAAAGCCCATTTGCAGTCAGGACGTGGAGCCTGGCCGGTGGAGCCAGCGCTTGGCAGGGCAGGACGGCGCCCGAGGCCCCAGCGGGAACGTGCGCGGCCTCGAGAAGCCCCCGAGCTGCCCGAGACCCCCAAAGGCTGCACCCTGAGCACGGCTCTGCCGTGTCCAAACCTCACGCTCACGGGATGCTTTGCACACCCGCACCCATCCCTGGCACCTCTGGGTGCTGCGGACGCGCTCGCAGGGGTGCGACCCCCCCCCGGTGCTCCCTGCCACCCCCACTGGGGGCACGTCACCGCCATGGCTCCTGCCTGGCACCGGCCCAGGTCCCCGCTGGCCGAGGGTGCTGGCGGGGAGCCCAGCACCACGGGGCTGCCCCTGCTCAGCTGTCGCTGTCTGTGAGGCTCCCCGTGACAGTCCCGCTCTGCTCGGCCTCGCCACCGGCACCCAGGTACGGAGCCCGGCACAGGGCTGTGGGGTGTGCACGGGGAAGCTGGGGTGCCCCAAGCCATGGGGAGCCCTGTGGGGTCTGTGTCTCACCCCCTTGCATGCCCGTAGCCCCCCCCCGTGCTCGCAGTGCCTGCGGTCCCCGCGCATGGACCTGAGCCACGTCCCCGCCGCCCGCGAGAAGGGCTGGTACCTGGCGCTGATGGCCCCCAACACCAAAGGTCCCAACTACGCCTGGCTGGACCCGTCCCGGCTCTACTGCCACCCGCAAGTACCCAGCGCCCGGGCAGGGGGCACTCGGGGGGGGGTTGGCACCCGGGTGGGCTGCAGGTCCGGGGGCTGTGAGCACCCTTAGGGGCACCCAGCACCTCCGCTGTCTCCCCAGGGCTTCCAGGACTGCGTGGCCGACCTGCTGCAGCCCTTCCAGGGGGACCCCATCGACCTGGTGGCCGGCATCGATGCCATGGGCTTCATCCTGGGTGAGGGGGGATGCGGGTGAGCCCGGGGTCCCCAAACCTTGTCCCCACGGGGGCTGACGGCGCTGCCCCCAGGTGCCGCCGTGGCCGCCGCGCTGCGCAAGGGCTTCCTGGCCATCCGTAAAGCCGGGCACCTCTGCGTGGAGACGTTGTCGGAGCCCTACAGCGACTACTCAGGCCGAGAGAAGGTGATGGAGGTCCGCACCGACATCGTCTCGCCGGGTGAGCCCACGGGGCACTCCCACCACGGCGGGCTGCCGGCGCTGGCACCGGCACTCGGACGCAGCCTCTGCCCCTCCCTAGGTGTGCGCGTCCTCCTCGTGGACCAGTGGGTGGAAACCGGGGGCACCATGCGAGCGGCCATCCGCCTGGTGGAGCGGCTGGGGGGGGGTCGTGGCAGGTAGGAGGGGGCACCCCGGGGTGCGCCCGTGGGGGCGGCGGGGGCTCGGCCGGCGCTGAGCCCCCCCGCCGCGTCCCGCAGGCGTCGCGGCCATCTGCATCGAGGACAGCGAGGGCGCGCGGTGGATCCGGGAGCGCTACAAGTGCGCCCACTGCGTGCCCCCCCCGCCTGCAGCCACGCTTCGACCGCCACCAGTCGGGCTGGGAATGATGCTGGGGCCGGCACCGTGCGCCCGCCGTTTGGGGTATTTTCTGCCCGGTCTGGGTTTTGGCTTAACAACTCCTCCAGCACCGCGCCGCTGGCTCTGCCTCCTGCCCGCCAGCCCGACGCCTTTTTTAAAAAGCATAAAAAAAAAACGTTTTATTAAAACAAACGGAAGGCTGGGGGCATCTCCCCCTGAGTGGGTTTGCATAGCTAAGGGGGCCGCGGGTGCCCCTGCCCAGCCCCGGCCGCAGGGACGGCTCCTCGGGGCGGCCGGGGCCGCTGCTCTTTGGTACGGAGACGTGGGCGTTACGGGGGGGCCGTGGGGCTGCCCCCTCACTGGCAGCACTTGGGCTTCTTGCGGGGCGCCGACTGGTACAGGTCGCTCTCGTTGCTGCTGATGCCTGGAGGGAAAAAAGGTGGGTGGGGGGTTGGGGGGCAGCGGGGGGCAGCCAAGGGGGGGCAGCCGGGGGTACTCACGCACGGTGTCGCCGATCCTGCGGGCGCTGCCGCGCTCCAGCTCCGCCAGCACGCTGCTCTCGAAGGTCAGCGCCGCCACGCGGAAGAAGAAATCCCGCACGTTCTCCCCTGCCCCGTGGGATAAGACCCCTGAGCCCCTCGTCTCGTCGGAGGGGGGGGGGGGGGCCCCCCACCCCCCCCCCCCCCCCCCGGGCCCCCCCGGGGGGCGGGGACCCGGCCCCCAACCCCCCCGGCATCTCCGGGGCCCCCTTGAGCGCGTCCTTCTCCATCGGGCTGTACGGCGCCGGCGTCGCCCAAAGGGGGGGCGGGGGGGGGTGCTGGGGAGGGTCCCCACGCAGCGGGGGGGTGTGGGGAGGGGGACGCACTCACGCTCAGGTCCTTCTTGGAGCCCACCAGGAAGAGGATGACGTTGGATGGGTCGTTCTCCTTCAGGGCGTCAGCCAGCCACTGCCTGCGGGGCCACCGTCACCGGCCGAGCGCGGCCCTCTTGCTCGCGCGCCGGGGGGTCGTGACGGCCCCGTGCCCCCCCCCCCCCCCAAGACCCCCCACATGTCCCCGTCCCCTCGGCTGGGTGTCACCTACCGCGTGTGCTCCAGGGACGCCACGTCGTTAACGTCGAAGACAATGACGATGGCTGGGGAGGGGGAGAGGTGAGACGGGGACGGGGACAGCCGGCGGGGACGGGACGCTGGGGGGGGGGGGGGTGTCTCACCTTGTGCCCCCCGGTAGTAGGTGGAGGCGATGCACTTGAAGCGCTCCTGGCCGGCCGTGTCCCAGCTGGAAGGGGGGGGGGTTGGAGGTCAGTGGGGGAGCAGCGGGAGCCTTTTGGGGGGGCACGGGGCTGGCGCCAACTCACAGCTGCAGGCTGAAGGGCACCCCCAGCACCTCGAAGCGCTCCATCTCGAAATCCACCCCGATGGTCGCCTTGTAGTTCTTGTCGAAGGTGTCCTTGCAGAAGCTTGCGGGGGGGGGGGGGGGGGGG
>NC_048911.1:6601517-6627401 GCF_011077185.1 Oxyura jamaicensis
CCCCCCCCCCCCCCCCCCCCCCCCCGCTGCATTCCTGCGCCGTGACGCAGCCGAGCAGCGCCGGCAGCCACGCGGCGCCTTCCCGCCGTGGGGACACGCCGGGACCCCCCCCCCCTCCCCTAATTTTTAAGGGACACCCCCGTGCCCCCCTCCTGGGAGGGGGGGGGTCCTCACCCCACGGTGCCCGTCCGCTGCTCCTGGCAGGCGCTGGCCACGCTGGGGTGGAAACTGGGGCGGGCGTGCAGGGCGGCCTCCTTCCGAAAACACTGCCACGGGGGGGGACAAAGGGGACCCCGGTGAGGTTGCGGGGTTCATGGAGGCCACCCCCAGGCTGTTGTCCCCTCCCCGGTCACCTGCGGCAGGTCGGCGATGACCCTGTCCCTGCGGACGGGGGCCAGCACGTTCATGGTCCCCTGGGGCCGCCGGGATGAGCTCGGCGGCCGGACGGAGCGGGGACGGGCTGAGAGGCCTGGGGGGAGATGGAGCGGGGGGCGGCGCTGCGCCCGTGTCCCCAGACTCTGATTTCCTCGTGTCCCCAAGTCCCCATTTCCCTGGGTCCCCAAGTCATCCTGTCCCCAAGTTCTGATGTCCCTGTGTCCCCAGCTCCTGCTGTCCCTGCCTCCCCAGGTCCTGTTTTCCGTGTCCCCAAGTTATCCTGTCTCCAAGTCACCGAGTCCTGCTGTCCCTGTGTCCCCATGTCCTGCAGTCCCCATGTCAACTCCTGCTGTCCCCATGTCCCCAAGCCTCACTTGTGCCCCAGTCCCTCATGTCCCCATGTCCCCCATTCCCCCGCCTCATGTCCCCAAGTGCCCCAGGGGCCCTAGCGGCGGGGGGCGGGGGGGGGGGGGGGGGAAAAAAAAAAAAAAAAAAAAAAAAAAAAAGGGGGCACGGGACCCCCCCATTCCCCCAGTCCTTCTGCCCCCATGTCCCCATGTCCCTCATGTCCCCCTGTCCCCCCATGTCCCCCCCCCGGTCCCGCTGCCCGTGCATCCCTTGGGCATCCTCCATCCCCGTGTCCCCGAGTCCCCACCCGAAGCACCCCGGCACCGCCCGTCCCCGTGTCCCTTGGTCCCGGTTACCCCCCGTCCCCCCGGTGGCCCCAATTTGTCCCCGTGTCCCCGGGGCCCCCCCCGGGCCCCCCCCCCCCCCGGTGTCCCCTCACCCCAGGGTGCCACCACCCCGTCCCCGTGTCCCCGGTGCCTGTCTGTCCCCGTGTCCCCGCCATCCCCACACACCCGTGTATCCCCCCGTGTCCCCTCACGGTGTCCCCGGGGGGGGGGGGGTCCCGTCCCCGTTACCCCGTTACCGCGCCCCTCCCGCCGCCGCTCGCGGTGCTCGGCACTGCACCCCCGCCGTCCTGGCCCCTCCCTCGGGCCTTTTTGGGCGGGGAGGGGGCCGGCACTGCGGTTCCTGCCGGGCTGGGCCCTGCCGCCGCTGCCCGCAGCCCCGGGACCCCCGGGACCCCCCCCCCCCCGGGCGCACCCCGGTCCCCCCCCGGTGACAACGGGGAGGGAAGCGGGACTACAACCCCCATGATGCCCCGCGGGGCGATGGGGGCGATCTGCGCATGCGCTCGAGAGTCTCCTCTCTAAGACTACGCTTCCCGGCGAGCCTCGCGGCGAGAGAGTCAGGAAGATCTCGCGCGATTTGGGGCTATAAGCCCGTGCGGCGCGGGGCGGGCGGCCCCTTTCGGCTTCCGGCCGCCCAAGATGGCGCCCAAGGCGAAGAAGGAGGGTGAGGGCGGGCGGCCATGAGGGGCGGGCGGCGTCAGGGCGGCGTGTGCGGCCCCCCGTGGGGTGTGGGGGGTGCCCGGGGCTCGGCCCCGGGGGGGCTGCGGGGCTCCGGGCGGACGCGGTGCGGTGCCGTGCCGGGCCGCGGGCACGTGGAGGGGACGGGAGCGGCCTGCAGCGGGAGGCCTGGGCCTGAGGGCTGAGGGGAGCTGAGCCGAGCCCCGCTGGGTGTGTGGGGGAGGCCCTTCGGAGGAGTTCTGCGGGTGGCGGTGCCCCCCCAGGGAGGCCGCGGCACCTCGGGGAGCCTCCTGGGCCCGCAGATCTTTCTTGATGCTGACCGAGGTGTTTTCACAGCCGTGCCTCCGAAGACAGAGGCGAAAGCCAAGGCGCTGAAGGCCAAGAAGGCCGTCCTGAAGGGGGTCCACAGCCACAAGAAGAAGAAGATCCGCACGTCGCCCACCTTCCGGAGGCCCAAGACCCTGCGCCTGAGGCGGCAGCCCAAATATCCTCGGAAGAGTGCCCCGCGGAGAAACAAGTACGTGTGGGGTGCAGCTGCCACAGTGTTTGGGGGGGGGGCGGGGGGGCGGTCCCTTGGGTGGGAGCCTGGGCCCCACTGGGGCTCTGAGGGTGGGACTTGGCCACTGTGCTGCCCTTGGGGCTGAGCCCTGTGTTGGGGTGCAGGTGATGATTTCAAGCGACCAAAGCCTGAGAGTTTGTGATTAAATCTTTTCTTTGGCAACTGATGCACCCCAAACTTGGCTTTTGAAAGCCTCTGAAGCGTAGGTGCAGCTCCTGCCATCCTTCTGTTAACCCAAGGGCCTTCCTCCTGCAGGCTGGACCATTATGCCATTATCAAGTTCCCTTTGACAACAGAATCGGCGATGAAGAAGATAGAGGACAACAACACTCTGGTTTTCATCGTCGATGTCAAGGCAAACAAGCACCAGATCAAGCAGGCAGTCAAGAAGCTGTACGACATCGACGTGGCCAAGGTCAACACCTTGATTAGGTGAGAGGGGAAGATCAGGTCACTGGGGGGTGTCAGGTGCTCCGCGTGGCTTTTGACAGAAAGCTTGAACACGCGTGAGTTCCAGCAGTGCCGCGGGGGCTCTCAGGAAGTGTGCAGTTAAATTCAGTAGCGCGTTCAGTGCTAAAATGTTGATAAAAGCAACTTTTAGCTGAGCATATCTTGGTGGAAATGAAGAATAGCGGTAGGCCAGGAAGCCGGCTTTAGCAGGGAGCTCTTCTAACGCTGAGGGAGCCCTGTGCAGGTGATGTGAACGTGGTTTACCACTGAGCAAACTGATGTTTCCAAAGGAACCACTGATGCACATGCCGTAGCGGGAGTACGGAGTAGGTGCGAGGAGCGGCGTGCCTCTGTGCTGATGTCTCCTTTTCCACTCTAGGCCAGACGGGGAGAAGAAGGCTTATGTCCGACTGGCTCCAGATTACGATGCGCTGGATGTAGCCAACAAGGTGAGAAGTCGTGGAAACTGCCAAGCTTCCTTTTACTCTCTGTTTTCCGCACCCGTTTGTCCTTCCTGGTGTACACGAGGTAGTTCTGCTTGAAGCACGCTGGTGCTACTGCAGCGTCCCTGTAGCTGAGCGGGATTTGAGAGCGTTTGGAAGCAAGAACACTTAATATATTGTCATAAAACCCGGAGTTCAGCGGGGAGGTTACTGGGAGCTGCAGTTCTTTCCCTCCTCCATCCAGGGGCTCCACTGCACAAGCCTGCAGGAGCTCTCAAGTGTGGGAGAGGACGCAGGAAGCGTGTTGGGAGCGGTGTTTGTCTCGACAGTGTTCTCAGCCAGCAGGGCGGGCAGCTCCCTCGGGGGAAAACGCTGCCAAAGGCGCTGCTGGGGCCTGGCTGAAGGGGATTTCACTGTGCAGGTGGCCATCCTGCTGGAAAGGGCTGGGGGTTTCGTCCTCGATAGAGCTGCGGGGAGCAGGAGGCGGTGGTGGGGAGTAGCCTGGGGATCCTGGTGCAGCCAGACGTGTATAATGATGATGCGAGGCACTTGGGCGAGCCTGGGAGGAAGAAACCTGTCCTCGGAGAGCAGGAATCCTGGGCAGATGTGTGCTGGCGATGGCTGGTGGGGGCTCTGCCTCTTTGCCATCTGTTTTAACCCGCTTTGCTTCTTTCCAGATCGGAATCATCTAAACTGCATCGAGGACTGTACAGACAGGACAATAAACCCTGTAAAACCACTGCGGGACTCCTGTGTTTTGTGACAGCGCAGCCCACGCCGAAGAGCCTGCAGGAAACTTGCCGGGGCTCCGCTTTTAGCAAACGGGGGTTGGTTCCTTCCTTCCTGCTGTAGCCTGGCAGCTGCCAGCTGCCCTCTGAGAGGCTCTCGGGGGGTGCAGGGCTGCCCCACGTCTGGCACCGCGCTGCTGGCGTGTCCTGCGTGGCCGACCTGCTCTCTCTGCGGGTAAACACCAGTGAGGCGCTGCTCTCCTGATGCAGATACCTGTCCACACGAGTGTGCTGGTGTGTCCTGACGCGTTTTGTCGCACTGTGATTAGTAAATGCTTGTGGTGGTGGTTCCCAGCGTCCTACACAACCCACGTGGGCCGTACCACAAGCTAACGAGCGCCCAGGAGGCCGGTACGACCTGCAACAAACACACATTCATGGTTCCTGTCCGGTACAGGCTGATTTTCCACCTTTTACAGGTGCATTTTCCACCTTTTACAGCTATTTGCTTAGGCTGCGGGCTTTGAAACCCTCAAGCTAACACAATGGCAGGCACTCTGTGTTTTTTCTGGCACCATCCACGCTCCCCTCGTTGCAGCATGTGGGTTGGAGCCTGACACCGTTCCTGTCCACGGTCCTCACCAGGGCTGTTTCCAAGCCAGCTGCTGTTGCTGTTTGGGCAGCTTTGTTTCCACAACTTTTTGGATGAAACCAGGTTTTTGGAGTGCTCCGAGAGCCCTCAGAACATGGAGCACTCGGTGAGCAGGAAATGGAGGTGGAGTGCAGATAAGCCCTTAGAGATAATTGGCACTAAGTGCGGTGTGCTTTGCTGAGGAAAGTGGTGAAGGCTGTGGCCAAATATTGATCGCAGCAATCGAGCTCAGGCCGTGGGACACCGAGTTCCCTTCAAGCCTCTTGCAGAGGGTGCTGGCGTCCTGAGGGCACACGTAAAAAAAATAATAAGGTGGTGAGTGAGGAGGGGGAGCTCCCCCAGCTGCTGCTGCTGCTTTTGGGCTGTAGGTAAGATTTTTTTCTGGGCTGAGCTGCTGCTGGCTCGAGATTCCCCTCACAAGGTGCGAGGCTTTGGACCTCCACGAGCTCCCCTGCTGTGGGGTGGCTCCAAGTACTGGGGGAGAGCCCCCAGGCCTGTGGGGTAGCTATGAGCTTCCACCAGCTGCGGGACACTTCGTGAGGACAGCTTGGAGGTGCGTAGGGTGGTCCGGGGAGGATGGGAGGCTGAGGCAGCGCCGTGGGAGAGGCTGGAGGCAATCCTTGTGTTGAGGGAGGCGGGTGATGCTCCCGGCCTGCAGCACGAGCTCCAGGCGTGGGTGAGAAACCTCGAGGGCAGAGCGCTGCTTCCCTCTGTGCTGCTCCCTTCTGTGGGCACCCTTGGTGCAGGCCAGAAACCTTCCAACCCCTCAACCTCTACAGGCCCAGGTCCGTGGCTTGAATTTGAGAGCAGAGCATGTTGGCAAGGTGTGCGGAGCCAGGTGCGGCTGAACAGGGATTGGAGCAGGAGCCTTCCCTGCGACATCCACTGCTGGGAGGCCGGTGATGCCCTGGACAGAGCCAGGACAAACCTGCTCCCTCCTGCAGCTGCACCTGGTGCTCCTGAGGGTGAGGACACCTCACCGAACCCTCCCTTGGCTCTGGAGCACTCTGGGAAGGGGACAAGCAGCAGCAAGGGCTCTGGGGGTATTCACTGTGCTTAGCTGAGCCGTGTCCACCCCAAAAATGATTTGGGGATAGAGGAGCTGCTCTCCTCGCCAACCCCTCGCCGCTGGGAGAGCCCTGATGTGGAGCGAGGAGCAGGTACGTGTCCGCAGCCCTCCCCGGTGGCGTGGAGGCTGGGCTGGGAAGGGATTTCACATCAGCATGACTTGCAGTCTGCCCTGACCCTGCCTTCAACTTCTCCCGATGGCTGCTGCAGGCTGGCACTCGGCGTGCACCTTCCCTGTGCCTGCCTCCTGCTCCGGGCTGGCAGCCGGCCCGACCCGCGGCTGCTGGGAGGTGCTGCGGGTGGAAACTGGGGGGCAGCCGGGGGCCCTGCTGGGGAAACTGGGTGATGCCCGAGCCCTCCGTGATGCAGGAGGGTGGTGGGAGCGTGGCCCGGTCCCCTGGGGCTGCGTGTGCTCCGTGCTGGGAAAGGGGACGTGGGGAATGGTGTGGAGATGGGGAGGAGGGAAAATGGAGTTTGGGGGCTGACTGCGTGGGGTACGGGCAGGTGGAGGTGGTGCTGAGGCCGTGGGGCTTCAGCTGCAGCTGGGAGGATGCGGTGTAACGTCAGCACGGCTCCTGGTGGTAAGGCTGGGGCCTGCTGGGGCAGGAGGAGAGCCGGCAGCTCGGCTCGGGGGCTGCTTACTGCGGTGCTGGCACCGAGCAAAGAGGGGGCGAGGTGGCTGCTGCAGGGCTGGAGGAGATCCCTGCCCACGCACGGCCCCAGGTATTGCGTCTCCATTTCAACTTCTGCCAACACGCGGCCCCCTGTGCCAGCTGTGGGGTCAGGGAGCCCTGGCAGGATCTGGCACCGCGGGTGCTGGCAGGATCCAGCACCACAGGCTGGATCTCTTCCCCTCCATCCTCATTTGACCTGCAGCCCTGCGTCTGCCTGAGCTGCTGTTTTAGGACCGATCCTGCCCCGGAGCAGGGGCTGGGCAGAAATCCCTCTAAGCCCCACTGGTCGTAGCCAGTCCGGGGTGATCCCGGAGCAGTCCCATCAGCAGCGTTTGCCTTCCCACTGCTCCTGTGCCCCACAGGACCGCCTGGGCCAGCTCCAGCCCCATTCCCCCCCCCCGGGGAGCTGCACCCCGGTTCTCCGAGGGGTGCTGCCGGAGGCAGCCCCGGGGGGATCGAGCAGGCAGCGATGTTCCAGGAAGAGCCCGTGGCCTCACTCGGCCTTCCCATGCCAGCTCGGCTTCACGTGGCTGCTGGGTGAGTCACGGCTCCTTGCCGCCAGGCCCAGGCGGGTCAGGGACTGCAGCCGGGCTCAGCCCCTCTCCTGCCGCCTTCCCCCCATCCCTGCACGGCCCTTGGGGTGCGGGAGCTCGTGCACGAGGGGTCTGTGGAGGAGGGAGAAAGGAAAAACACGAGTGGAAGGCGAGGGAGAGCCGGAGCCTTGCTCGTTCAGCACTGTGCTGGTCCCCGGGGGGTCCCTGGCACGGCGTGAGCTGTGGGATGGCGCCGGCTCCCTGCCCTCCCCTGGGAGCGGGGGCACATCCTTTCCCATGGCCTCATCCCTCCTCCTCCCAACACCACACACACACACAAAAAAGCCAGCCTGGGCACGCCGCGGCAGCAGTGAACAGACCGATTTAATGCACAGAGCACCCAGCACCACGGCGGGAGGGCCGCGGCCCTTCCCTCCCAGCCCTCTCAGGCCATCAGCTGCGCCACGCAGCCGCCCCTGGCCGCGCTGGCGCCGAAGCCGGCTCGGGCCGCTCCTCCCCAGGCTGTGCCCCCGGCTTCGGCGGCATCCCCACGGCTTCGGCGAGGCTGTCGGGCTGGTCCAGCAGGGTAGCAGCGGCTTGCAGGCAGCAGAGCGGGTGAACGCAGGGCCCGCGGCCGGGGAGCGAGCCCTAAGGCACATCAAGAGCAGGTACGGAGAGAGCCCGGGGTTCTCAGTCTATGAGGAACTTCTCGCCGTCCACGTCCCTCCCCTTGCGCAGGGAAGGGCAGAAGTCGGAGCGGAGGAGGCGGGAGAAGTACATGAGGATCATGGCGTCGAGCAGCAGGAGGTTGGCCGTCAGGAAGGCGCCCTGGCCCTGCACCTCGACGTGGCGTAGGAAGTACCAGGTGAGGTAGGCCTGGGGCGCCAGGCGGAAGGCGAAGTACATCACCAGGTTGACGTACTTGTTGGCCTGGTAGAGCGCCGGCGAAGGCACGTTGCTCATCTTGAGCAGCATGCGGGCGGTGAGGAAGATGTTGCTCACCTCCACCAGCAGCAGCAGCATCGCCGCCACCAGGAAGCGGCCCGTGATGATGAGCGAGACGAAGGCAGAGATGGCCTGGGAGAAGGGGACGGGGGGGGGTCAGCTCCCGGCTTGGGCACAGCCCCGCGGGACGCGAGCGCTTCCCCACCAGGCTCCGGGTGTACCCTAGGTGGGAGCACCCAGCACCGCTCCCCTTTAGCAGATCCACTCCTGGAGACCCTGGAACCCTGCGGGCACCCGATCCAAGGGTGGATCTCATTCCCCAGTGCCAGCTTCCCCGGGACCGAGCCGTGCCCCTCTGCCAGGGAGCAGCAGCCTGTCTGGCTCCCGGCGCCGGGAGCCGCCGCTGGCAGCCGTCCTGCCCCGCCGGGCGCCCTGGCCTCCTGGATGCGCAACCTACCTGGCAGCCAGGGCAAGGCGCAGGGAAGGGCTGCGGCTCGCCGCACCGCACAGCCCCGGGGGCACAGCAGCCCCCCGAGGTGTCCCGTCCCCTCCCCGTGCTCACCATGGCGTGGTGCACCAGGTACTCCCAGGACGAGCGGGACTGGTGGTTGAAGATGATGTCGAGGCTGTCGTGGATGAAGTAGCCTGTGGAACGAGGGAGAGCACAGGGGGGGTCCGGCTTGCGTGCCGTCACCCCGCTGCGGGAAAGGGGGTGCAGGAGGGGCTCAGGGTGTCCCGAGGAGGGCAGCGTGCCCGTGCTTTGGGTAGGGAGCCCTGTGGTGGAGCCGTGCCCTGGGGTGCTGGCGCCATGCAGGCTGCCTGGTGCTGACGAAGCAGGAGGTGTGGGGGCCCCAGAGCCGGGGGGGGTGCAGTCCCACGGGATGGCTGTGTCTTGGCCATGTCCCAAACGTGTCCCCAATGTGTCCTGGCCGTGCGACCGCTTACCTGAGGAGAAGCAGACGAGCAGGTGCCCTGAGACGCTGTAGCCGTCCTGGATGTCGGAGAGCAGCTCCGGGGACTGCCAGAGGCTGGGGGGGGCAGCAGAAAAAGAGGGAGAAACGGGGTGAGTGTGGCGGGTACGGCCCCGGGACCCCAAACCTGCCCCGGTGCCGGGACGAACCGAGGCTTCCCGTGCTCGGGGAGGTGTCCAGCTACCGAGGGGAAACCTATTCGAGGGCGGGTGGGCGTGAAGGCTAGAAAGCTTCCCCCGGCACCCCGCCCCCCCCCCCGGGCCCCCCCCCCCGGGGGCGGGTAACCCCCCCCCCCCCCCCCCCCTTCCCATCCCGGTACCTAAACAGGGCCCAGAGCCCGGCCAGCACGGAGTGCGCGAAGGAAACGAGGAGGTTCCCCCAACGCCAAACCCTGCCGGGGCGGCTCCGCACGGCTGCGGGCCGGGGCAGCGCCAGGGCGGCCCTGCGCAGCCCCCCGAACAGCGCCACGCTGCCGCCCACCAGCGCCGCCGACGGCGCCCGCCACCCGGGGCCCATCGCGCTCCGCTCCCGCGCCCGCGGGGCGCGCGCTGGCGCGGGCTGCCGGGCGGGGGGCGGGGCCGTGGGCGGGGCTTTTCCCGCACGGCCACGCCCCTCTCCCCGCCCTGCCTCCCGCGCTGGCGCCAGCTCGTGGCGGGAAGTGCGGCTGCGCGGGGGGGGAGGGAGGGAGTGGGGTGGTGGGGGTGGGTGTTTGGGGTGGTTGGTGTGTGGCCGGGGTGGGCTTTGCACGTGTGTGGGTGTGCATTGGGCATGGCGGGGCCGTGCTGGGCATTGCACACGTGTGTGTGTGCATCGGGCATTGCACATCCATGCTGGGCATTGCACACGTGTGTGTGTGTGCATCGGGCATTGCACATCCATGCTGGGCATTGCACACGTGTGTGTGTGCATCAGGCATTGCTTGTCCGTGCTGGGCATTGCACACGTGTCTGTGCGTTGGTTATTGCATGTCCATGCTGGGCATTGCACACGTGTATGTGTGCACATCAGCCATTGCACGTCCGTGCTGGGCGTTGCATGTGTGTGTACATACATTGGCCACTGCATGGCCAGGCTGTGCATTGTGTGTGTGTGTGTGTGTGCACCTCAGCCATTGCATGTCCATGCTGGGCATTGCATGTGTGCACATCAGGAATTCCATGTCTGTGCTGGGCATTGCACGTGTGTGTGCATGCATCAGCCATTCGTTGTCCCTGCTGGGCACCGCATGTGTGTGTGAATGCATTGGTCATTGCACATCACACGCAGTGTTGTGCATTGTGTGTGTCTGTGTACATCAGCCATTGCATTTCCATGCTGGGCATTGCACGTGTGTGTGTGTGTGTGTCAAGCATTGCATGTCTATGCTGTGCATTGCACATCCATGCTGGGCATTGCACGTGTGTGTGCATACATCAGCCATTCTTTGTCCCTGCTGGGCACCACATGTATTGCATGTGTGCACGCATGTATTGGCCATTGGATATCCATGTTGTGCACTGCACGTGTGTGTGCATCAGCCATTGCACATCCACGCTGGGTATTCCGTGTGTGTGTGCATCGGCCATTCCATGTGCATCCAGGGCAGTACACACGTGTGCATGCATGTCCATGCTGGGCACTGCGTGTGTGCGCATCAGCCATTAAACGTCTGATGAAGAGAAGGCTCTGGGGAGACCCCAGTGCAGCTTTTCAATGCCTAAAGAGATCTTAGAAAAGAGGCAGAGGAGGACTCTTGGGCAAATACTGCCAGGACAAGGGGCATGGCGTTAAACCCAAAGAAGTCAGATTCAGACAAGCCATTAGGGGGCAATTCCTCACCGTGAGGGCAGCGAGGCCTGGCGCAGGCTGCTCCGAGGGGCTGTGGGTGCCCCATCCCCGAGGTGCCCAAGGCCGGACGGGACCTTGGGCACCCTGACGTGGTGGGGGGCACCCTGCCCATTGCGGGGGGCTGGGGCTGGGGGGGGCTTTGAGGCTCCTTCCGTTCACACCAGGCATCGCCCATCCACAGGGCTTTACACCTGTGTCCCAAGCACTGTGTGCGTGTCCCCGAGCCCCCCCCCCCGGTGTCCCAGCGCTGTCACCTCGCCCCCAGCCACCCCTGGCCTCCTCGGGGGGGGGGGGGTTCTGGGGACCCCCCCAGCCCCCATAGCGCCGTGCTGGATGTCGCTAGATGGCAGCACGGCCACACGGCATGGCCTAGGGGGTTGGCAGTGCCACCGCTGTCCCTGTGCCCCTCTTTGGGGCAGGGGCCGCCCCCCCAGCTGTAAGGCGCGGACCCCCCCCCGGTGCCAGAGACCCCCCAGGGCCGGCCGAGGAGGTCCGGGGGGGAACAATGCTGGCTTGGTGGGGCGGCAAGGAGGGGATGGGGGGGCACCGAACACCCGGGAGGGGACACCACGGTGGGGTGGGGAGCGGTGAGGAGCCGCCGGGGGGGCTCCGTGGCCCTATAACGGCCCTACAACAAAGGAGGAGGGAAAACGGGCGCGATCCGGGGAGTTTTGTCCACTCGCGGCCACCGTAGGGGAACCCGGAAGTGTCTCCATGGAAACGGGAGGGGCCTTGGCCTGCAGGGGGAGCGATGGAGAAATACGAACGGATCCGGGTGGTGGGGAGAGGGGCCTTCGGGTGAGGGGGGACGGCTGGCGGCTGAGGGGGCTGCGGGCGGAGCGGGGAGCTCCGGGGTTGGGGGCGTGTGGGGGGAGCCAGGCCGCTGGCACCGCGGGGTGGTAGGCCGCAGGCCTCGTTACCATGGCAACAAGGCTCCGGGCTCTGTTGCCATGGCAACTCGGGGGTCAGTGTGGCACCCTGGGGTGGGGGCGGGGGCCTGGCCCGGGCTGTTGCCATGGTAACGGGAAGGGGGACACACGTGGCACCCCCCCCGGGGTGGGGAAGGGGTTGCCATGCAGTCCCCGTTGCCATGGCAACGTGGCAGACCAGGCCCTCGTGTCACCCAAGGGCGCCCTGTGTGTCCCCCCTTCCCCCCTGTGTCCCCACAGCATCGTCCACCTGTGCCTGCGCAAGGCCGACCAGAAGCTGGTCATCCTGAAGCAGATCCCCGTGGAGCAGATGAGCAAGGACGAGCGGCTGGCGGCGCAGAACGAGTGCCAGGTCCTCAAGCTGCTCAGCCACCCCAACGTCATCGAGTACTACGAGAACTTCCTGGAGGACAAGGCCCTCATGATCGCCATGGAGTACGCCCCAGGTGCGCCCCGCTCGCCCCTCGAGCAGCTCCAGGGGATGCCAAGCATTCAGCTCGCCTTGGGTCCATCTGCCATGGCCTCATGTTGTGCTCCAGAACCCCCCAAGACTACAAATGGGGCCTTCTGGAGCAGATATGGCCGTTAGATATTTTTCCAGAGAAGCATCTGCGCATCCTGGTGGGCGCCAAGCTGACCAAGAGCCAAGTGTCTGAGCTCTGGCACACGTTGCCCAGAGAGGTGCTGGAGTCGCCCTCCCTGGAGATCCTCAGAAGCCATCTGGTCGTGGGCCTGGGCAATCGTCTCTAGTTGGCCCTGCCTGAGCAGGGGGTGGACGTGAGGACCTCCATAGGTCCCTGCCAACCCCCAGCCATCCTGTGTTTCTGTGCTTACACGCCTTACGTCTGCTCCTCCTAACAGATACAAAGAGATTTCTAACACCCCTGCCGATGATAAGTGTTCCACCATCTGCCCCGGGTTTGGGTTTCACTTATGTTTCCCTTTGTCAGCTCTTGGCCACGCTGTTGGTCCCACAGATCTGTGTGGGAAGATGTGATTTCTAACGGGACTTGGTGTGGAGTGTAAGATTAACTCAACATTTGCATGAGAGTTTGTTAAAAGTTTCACAGGAAACCTGAATCGAGACCTTGCCTTCTCGTTAGGGGCCTCTCAGTGCCACGTGGCCTCTTGGACTGCAAGAATTTTCGTCTGCAGAACAGGCTTATCTTGTTCTGCCATCAAGGTCTGTGTCCTGACAGGGCTCCAGGAGCTGTAATTTTCGTGTTCCTTTTTCCTGCTGCCTTTGACAATATGTCAACGGCAACTTCTCTCTCGCTGTTTCTTCATCCCACCAACTGTGCTGTCATTGTTCTCCGCACGGTCTCGGGAGCACGGAGAGAACGTGCCACATGTCCCACCAGGACGTGTTCTTTCCCATGCGCTTGCCTCGTTAAGATGCTGTGCCTAAATCCCCCGATTTTAGCTCGTGCTGCCCTGTGTGGCCACCCTTGCTGACAGCCCTTGGTTGTCTTTCTCAGGGGGCACGCTGGCGGAGTTTATTCACAAGCGCTGCAACTCCTTGCTGGATGAGGACACCATCCTGCACTTCTTCGTGCAGATCCTCCTGGCTCTTCACCATGTGCACACCAAGCAGATCCTGCACCGCGACCTGAAGACGCAGAACATCCTCTTGGACAAGCACCGCATGATCGTCAAGATCGGAGACTTCGGCATCTCCAAAATCCTGAGCAGCAAGAGCAAAGCCTACACGGTGGGTGGCCTGGCCTCGCAGGGGAGCTGCGTACCGCCACGGCAGCAGGCTGGAAACGCTGGGCTTGGCTCGCGATGATCTTTGGGAAGCTGCTGTAGGAGTAAGGTTGGAGGTAGGATACTCGCAGTAGGCCACACAGTGCTGCCTTGCTCCTTGGAGGTTGTACAGCCTGATAGCTTCGTGCCCGAATTTGTTGTGGTTCTGTAGGCTGGAGAAAAGTGAGAAAAAGCTGCTTGCCTGAGCCTGGGAGAGGAGAGGATGGGGTGTCTGAGCCCGCTGCTGAGGGTCAGTTGAGCTTCTCCTGTTGCCGCTCTAAGGACTGGTGTTTGCAGGCTCATCAGAAACACACCTGGCAACTGAATTCCTGCCAGTGCCCCTCTGTCCTGCCTTGCCTTAATCTCCTCCCTGTGTTTGAGATCTGGCATCGTTCCCTGCCTGGTCAAACCTGGCTGGGCGTTTATATCATGCTCATTGCTCTGGGCTTTGATTCTCTCAAGTGAATAGGAGCAACATGAGAGGTAATCTCTGTACGTGCAAGGGAAGGCTCCAGGAGGCAAGTCCTCGTATTTTTTACTGAGATTGTCAGCCAGACATTGACACCGGGGAACAAACACCCAGCTCCCCTAAGCTTTGGTGCTCTAGCCAGTCTGTGCCCTGGGCTGTAAACCAAGCTGTTCTCTTTCCACCTTCCTGCCTTTCCCAGCGTCACTGTAGATTTCCCCGTCCCTTTCAGGTTGTGGGAACTCCGTGCTACATCTCCCCAGAGCTCTGCGAAGGGAAGCCTTACAACCAGAAGAGTGATATCTGGGCTTTGGGTTGTGTGCTGTACGAACTCGCCAGCCTCAAGAGAGCGTTTGAAGCTGCGGTAAGACAGATACAGTTTACATGCAGTGCAGGGAGCCGTGGTCTCATGCAGGCTTGGTTCACTCTCCTCACTGCGCCTGACAGCGTGAAGGCAGAGGGCAGTGCTGAGAGCATCTTACGCCTCGGCCTCGCCTCTGCCACCCAGCCACTGTACGTCTCTCTCTCGTTGTCTCTCAGAATCTCCCTGCCTTAGTGTTGAAGATCATGAGCGGGACGTTTGCCCCGATATCGGATAGATACAGCCCCGACCTGCGCCAGCTCATCCTCAGCATGCTGAACCTGGACCCTTCCAAGCGGCCCCAGCTGAATGAGATCATGGCCCAGGCCATCTGCATTCGCCCCCTTCTCAACCTCTACACCGACGTGGGCAGCGTTAAAATGAGAAGGCAAGCAATCCTGCCACGTCTGCGTCCCTCGGGAGGGGCTGCCACAGCTCACGACACGTCAGACCAGCTCATGTCTATGTGCTGAGCTCCACAAAGAGTTGTCCCCGTGCCGTTCTGCTGCGGGACCCAACGTGCAGCTGCTGCAGGCCCTGTGGCTTGTGGCAGCAGCAGGTGTGGGCTCGTCGTGGCAGTAACAGAGCTGTGAGCTCAGGGGGAAGCACCTTGACACTGACTTCCCTTTCTCAGGTGGCTTAAAGCACCTGCCGAGGCGGTTCTGTGAGCTAGTCAGCTGTGCCTTCTGCTGTGGGTCTGCCCAGACCTTGTGTGGTGGCACTGAGCTGGCGCTAAGGACGGGGTTTTGATTTGGCAGGCCTGAAAAGCCCTTGGCTCCCGTGCCAGCAGTGACCCACGGCCGGACGGGGGGACGAGTGAGCAGTGCCAGGCCGAGGGGTGAGTCCTGGCATGGGGCTTTCAAAAAAAAAAAAACCCTCTTCCTTGAGTGTCAGGGGGTCAGAGAGGCACTCGAACCTCAGGGGAGAGGACAGTAAGAAACATCGCCTCCCCTGAGCCCTGATTCAAGTTTCTGCAGCTTCCTCTGTAAAGGCTGGACCCAGCCATGGGGGTGCTAAGGGAGAAAGTCCCGATGCGGGGCAGTGCAGCTGGAACTGGTAACAATTAGCTAGAGCTGTCGTGCTGCCGCTTCCCTCGTTTCTGGGATAAAACAAGGAGCTGTTCCCCCCTATTTCCTCAGCCCTGGCAGCGAGCTCCTTCCAATGTTTGACCGGAGCACTGAGCTGCTCTGGCCCTGCTGGCGGGGGCACCGAGGCTGGCTGGGGCGCTCCTCTTGTGGGAGGAGAGGCAGGAGTCTTAAATCGATGGATTCTGTTTGACCCGCAGGTGTTCGAGGTGGTTCAGCCAGGACGGGAATCCCTCCTCCCCTGTCGTCCATCTACACCTGGGGGAGCGGCATCACCACCCCGCTCCGCCTGCCCATGCTCAACACCGAGGTGGTGCAGGTGTCAGCCGGCAGGACGCAGAAGGCCGGGGTCACCAAATCGGGGCGGCTCATCATGTGGGAGGTGAGCCACGGGGAACCTGGGGCGGGCAGCGGCCGCGGAGGGCTCAGAGGTGTGATTTCTGAGGAGGAAAAACTTCCCCTCACCGCTCAGGTCCTGGCCCTGCGTCCTCCAGACCACAGTCTAGTCCAGGACGTGGATGTCACTGTGGGAAGGGGCCCATCTTGATTCCCCTACCCATCTCTCGGTGCACGTGGCTTCTCTCCAGGCCCCCCCCGATGGGTGCTGCAGGAGGCCCCTCTCTGCCAGGAGCCACCGAGCAGCTGCAGCCTCAGTTTGTGTCCCGTTTTCTGGAGGGCCAGTCAGGCGTGACCATCAAACACGTGTCCTGCGGCGATCTCTTCACAGCCTGTCTCACAGGTGAGGTGCTGCCGTGCGCCTGGATGAGTCCCGGGACTGCCTGGTTTGGCTTTCAAACGCAGCGTGACAGCCTGGGCTACCTGCTCAGAGCAGAACTGGGAGATGCACTGGGCTGGGATGAAATGAAGGGCTCTGTGGCATGCCTTGGAGCATCAGGTGGGGTCAGGCATGAATCACAGGACCTCACGTGATGTGACGCTAGTCAACCAGGTCCCAAAGGTCCGTCTGATATGGGGAAGGCAATAAATGCATTCAGGTTGTGGTCCTGCCTGCAGCGGTGTCACCTGAAGCCAGAAACGGCCCAAACAGGGGGGGGGCTGGAGCGTGAGGAATGTCTGGGAAGTTCAGCCATTCTCTGTCACGTACTGTGCGAGTGTGACACGGACACAGGCACTGACTGGCACTGCAACAAGTCAGCAAGAAGGGTTCCTGTGAGCTCCTGGGGGGCTGATTGTCCTCAGCTGCAGGGCTGCAAGGCTTTTTGGTTGGGAGGAGGGCATGCACGCCAGCCCGAGGCCGTGCCTGGGGAGCAAAGCCCTCCCGGTTGTCCTTCGGGAGCCCTGTTTGCCCTTCTGCTGGGGATCAGGGCAGTAGATGACAGACAAGCAGCTCCATAAGCATGTGTTTGTCCTCCCTCCCCGTGGCGTTTCCTGCCACCGCTCTGCTGGGCGGCTGCTCGGTGAGCGGCTCTGTGTATTTAACACCTTGACAGGCTGTGGAGCCAGCAGCTCCTGCGTACACAGCTGCAATAATGTTATCTCGGTGCTCCCCTATCATCCGACGTTTGTTTGGCGAGCTGTCGCAGCGCATCGAAGGCTGCTGCTCTCTGCAAGCTTGCTGAAGGCCGCGGGGGGCCCCCCCCCAGCAGGTTGTGAGTCACAGTGGGTCCGAGCAGAGCCAGTCCCCGCGGGGCTGTGTGCGTGTGCCTCGCAGGGCGTCACGTGTACCACTCACACCACTTCTTTCTGCCTTCCCAGACCGGGGGATAATCATGACTTTCGGCAGCGGCAGCAACGGCTGTTTGGGGCACGGCAACTTCACGGACGTCAGCCAGGTTTGTTGCGGAGGTGCCGGGCACGCTGCTCCCCCCCCCCCGGGGCAGGGGACGGATGATCGCGCTTTATCCGCCACGTGAGACGGCTCATCCCAGCTCCAGGGGTGTGCATCCCAGGCGTGCTCTGGCATCCGCAACCCTCCCCCTCCTCTCCTGGTCGCTGCGGGTTTTAAAAGGCCCAACCTGCCTCTCTCTTTCTCTCCAGCCCCCCCCCCCCCTCCTACACAATGATCCCTTTGAGCGCGGGGGAAGTCAAGAGCTGCCTTGTGGTTGCTGTTGGCAGGCGCCCAGCTTGGAGCCTGCCTCCAATCACACACCTGCCTGCTTCGCTCTTGGCCTGCAGCTGCCAGGGTTCACTGAGAAAAGTTATTTTTCAAAAGAGCCAGTATTTAAAGAAGACCTCTGTTTTTTCCGATTGGCTCCGAGCGCCGGGGCTGAGGGGCTGTTGTTCCCTTCCAGCTTCTTCCTTGCCTGCCCTCGGATGTGGCAGCAGCCGATGGCTTCCAGCCGAGCCCGGGGACTGGTGCCATTTGTCTCTGTGGTCAGCTGGCTCATTTGTGCCTCGCTCCGTCCGGAGCTGAGCTGCTCGGTGTTTATTGCTGGGGGGGAAACCAATTGGGAGCAGCAGCCAGCTCCCAGCAAATGGTGCTTTTCACTTCAGGCACATAATGAGAACGAGGCTCGCCCCGGCGAGGTGTCAGATCTAACAGCAGGTCACAGCAGGGGCTGGATGAACCGTGGAGATCCCGCTCTCCCCACGCCCTAACGAATACGTGGTGATGGCTCACGGCTCCTTCACGCAGGAGCCTTTCAGCCAACGCATCCTGCACCAAGCCCCTGCCTGCTCAGAGCGTGCGTTAACAGCCCCTGGCACTCCCCGCGCGGGCAGGGGGGGGGCGAATCCCAGCCCTTCGGCTGAACCTCTTCCCTCTCCAAACCGTTGTGCCGGCTGCTTTCTTCCGCCCCAGAGATGTTTGCATTATCTTCTGTGCTGCGTGCACGTAGTCTCTTAAAACCCTTTGAAGGCTGTTTGGAACAAAAAAAAAAACAACAAAATTCTCCGGTGTTTGTGTTGGATGAAAACTGGGATGCTGCCAGCGCTGTGCTGGGGCTTGGGGGGGGTGCAGGGTGGGAGGGATGGGAGCAGCCGGGCGGGCTGGGAGGTCTCGGCTGACGGCTGCTGCTCTTCCCCTGCCAGCCCAAGATCGTGGAGGCCCTGCTGGGCTACGAGATGGTGCAGGTGGCCTGTGGCGCATCCCACGTCCTGGCAGTTTCCAACGAACGGGAGGTGTTCGCCTGGGGCAGGGGGGATAATGGTAAGAGAGCTCTGCTGAGCCAAACGGGGCTCGTGCTATCCGTTGCCTGCTCCCACTCCCCTCGCTGGCCCTGCTCGCCCGCAGTCCGCTCCAGATGTGCCAGGCTGGGTGGGTGTGGACGAGTCGCAGCTGCTTCACCGCATACCAGGGCCCCCCGGGCTTGGGGTTTCGCTGCCTTTTGTGGTGATAAATCCCAGGCTGGGCTCTTGTAGCCAGCTCCGGTGATGCAGTGGCTCGTGGGGGTGTGCTCAGTTTGTCTGTTGCCATCGGCTGTGTCCTGCTTTGTTCCTCCTGCCAGGTCGGCTTGGGCTGGGCACCCTGGAGTGCCATAACTCCCCCCAGCAGGTAGCAGTCCCGCCAGAGCATGAGGCTCAGCGGGTCATCTGTGGCATCGATTCCTCCATGGTCCTCACAGTGAAGAACCAGATTCTTGCTTGCGGGAGCAACAGGTAGGGGAAGTGAGGGTCTGAGAGAGCTCAGAGCCTGCCTTACAGCTTCCTCAGGCCCTTGCTGTGTCCATCACAAAGACGGAGCAAGGGTCTCTAGAAGAAATCTCCCTGTGATCCTGCTCCCCAGCTTCTTGCTGCTGGTGGTGCCGTTATGCTAGGGCAGGATTTGATGCGGGATTCAGCCAGCTCTGAGCTGCCCTTTTCTCCTTGCAGGTGTAACAAGCTGGGCCTGGACCAGATCAGATCAGCAGAGGAACCTTCCCCAGAGGACCAGGTGGAAGAGGCCACCGTGTTCACGTGTGCCCAGTCAGCCCCCTTGAACCAAGAGCCAATTGTGTGTGCTGACATCGGTACGGCGCACTCTGCTGCGGTCACAGGTGAGGCGTGTGTGCCCAGACCCCTGAGCGGGGGCTGCGTTTCCTCTCTCTTCCTCCTGCCCCCCGTTCTTGTAGATAAAAGCCTAAAAGAGCCTCAAGAGACAGCCTGCACGCAGTGCTGGAGCTCTGGGGAGCAGGATGCTCAGCGTGGTAGAGAGCAAAGGGGTTCTGTGCATCCCTGGGTGACACCCGTTTGTTTCTCCCGTCTCTGTCGTCAGCTTCTGGCCAGTGTTACACCTTTGGGAGCAACCAGCACGGGCAGCTGGGCACCAACTCGTGCCGCAACAGTCGCGTGCCCCACCTGGTCGTGGGGCTTCAGGCCACGAAGATCACCGTGGTGGCTTGTGGGGACGCCTTCACCGTGGCCATCGGAGCAGGTGAGGCTGAAGCCCCCGCGTGCTGGGCTGCGGCAGGCCCTGACTTTCCTGTGCCTGGAATCCACGTTGCCGGTCGAGGCAGGAGAAAGCTCCAGGTGGAAGGGAGGCTGTTCCCTGGTGAAGGCCACCGGGAGCCCCGCCTGCAGCCAGGTCTGTCCCTCTGCAGACGGCGAGGTGTGCACCTGGGGGAAAGGAGCCAGGGGACGCTTGGGCAGGAAGGACGAGGAGACGGGAGCGCCGAGGCCCGTGCAGCTGGAGGAGACGCATCCATACCTGGTGACCTCCGTAGCCTGCTGCCACGGGAACACGCTGCTGGCCGTAAAGCGTGAGTAGAGGCTTTGCTACCGAAATTCCTGCCGCGAGGGCCCAGCCTGACACAATGCCTTGTGACCAGAGCTGTACCGAGCACCCCTGGCACGTAGCTATGAATTATTCCTGTCCGTCTAGGGGAACAGAAATAACCTGAAGTGCAGAAATATTCCCCTTCTGCCGCACCACCCTGTGACAGTGCTGCTTCCCCCGGGCTGGGGGGAGCAGAGGGAAGGCAGAGGCTGTCTCACGCGCTCCCAGACAGGTGGGCTGGCCAGGCTGCAGCCGGTGGGGAGCTGGCGTGCCGGCGGTCCCCCCGAGTATCCAAAAAGAGCAGCCCTCTAATTGCTGCTGCTGAAATAAGAAGCTGAGATTTGAGGCGTCGTTTTGGCTGCTGGCTCTCCGTTGTGGTTTGGAAAAGATAGCGATGGTTTTGTGGTTCCTCTCTGCTGAGGCCAAAGGCAGCATCGCGGCGTGGTTAAAACGTGCCCATGGCATGACCCTGCCCTTCCGTTGCCTGGGCGTACGATGGGAGCCTGGCCCAGACTGCTGGAGGGGGCCTTTCTTCCTCCTCTGCCGGGCCGATTATGGCCTCGGCGCTGGGCTGAGGGATCCCAGCCCCAGCCCACTTCAAGGAGGCTAATTACACCCCCGAGGGGAGGAGGCCCGCTGGCTGCCCCAGCGCAGCCGAATCGGTCCCGTTTCCGTGATGAGTGCCGAGCTCTCACGTGATGCCTGCTGCCGTGAAGGGGATGGGGAACCACCAAGTCCCCGGGCTCAGGAACAAGCAGGGAATCTGCTGTGGGAGCAAAATGCTACCAGCTGCACCCCCCCCTTCCCCTGCTGGAGTCACCCTGCGCTCTGGGCAGCTGGGTTGTGGGCTCCCACCTGCAGCGCTGCAGGGGCTGAGCACGTAGAGGTACCGGCTCAGCTGCAGCAGCTACATTCAGCACCAGGGCTTAAGTTCTCACTTCGGGCTTTCACGCAGCTCAGTCCACCTGGAAACCTCTCCAGAGAGAGCCCGAGCTGGTGACGCTTTTGGTGTTTCAGCCAGTTTCAGGTCTGGCCGTGAGCTGGGAGGGGTGCTGGCCCTGGCGAGCCGCGCTCCACCTTTGGGGCGGCAGTTGTGCACCGCTCTGCGGTCTCCTCCCATGCGGCCAGCACTGTTTTTGACTGGCTTGGACTCGTGCCCACTTTATTGTGAGACTGCTGCTGCACCCTTTTCTCAATCCCACTGCAAACACAGGCCTGGAATAACTGGGAGAAGCCAGGCGTGCTGGAGAGGAGGATGAAGGCGCGAGCCCCAAGATATTTCCTGCTGCTTGGGCTCTGCCACTGACGCTTCCAGGGGCAGCAGGGCAGGGATTGCATTGCTCATCTCTTGCTGCAGGACGCTACTTGCTGCAGCTTCATCGAGTGGTGGCTTAGGGCTTATGCTTGGACCTTGCTTTTTGTGTTTCAGCTGCCGTGGAAGAGTCACCTCCTCAGTGAGCTGGAGGCGAGCAGGGCAGCATCCAGCCTCACCGTGCGAGGGCAGAGGCTCCGCGTGGCGTGCCTGTCCTCTCGCTGGACCCGTGTCCCTGCGCCCAGAAGGGAGCAGCAACGACAGGGAGCTCCTGACGATGGTTCCCACAGAACCAGAGCTGGTTTCGCATCGCATCAACGAGGGTCGTTGTGAACCTGAAGTGCCTGAGAGCCCCTGCACCGGACCTGCTGTGGGGCAGACGTCCCCGGTGCTGGTGCTGCGTTTGGTGGGTCACGCTGGGGCTCTTCTCCACCCTGTTGGGAGTGCCTGTAGAAGCAGAAGGGCCCTCCTCTGCTGCTGGTGAGCACAGAGGTTGTTTTCCCCTGTGGAAACTGTCTCTGGTTACAAAGCCCAGGCTGACAGCTTGGTGTCTGAGAGAACTGTCAGCCTTTGCACAGCAGTGTCTGGAGTTACAGCCCCAGGCACTACACTGGGTGACTAAGTGCAAACCTCTTTTCTAATTAGAGAAGTCTGGCCTTTCCCATCCCCCCCTGAAAGCGTTTTGCCCGTTGGTTGAGCTGTTCAGCACGCTTTCAAGGGTCCTGGCCTGCATGGCCGGCCGAACCCGGCGCGAGCAGCGTCACGCTTGTGTGGCGCAGCGCGGCCGCTCTCCCGAAGTGCCGCCCGGAGCTCTCCAATTACAGCCCCAGGAGCTCAGCTGAGGATCCTCCAGCTGATGTTTGTCCTCAGGCCCCTAAATCCTGCTGCTGACCAGCTCGCTGGCTCCTAGCCGAGCTAATGCAAGGCAGCAAAACACAGCGAGTGATTGTCTCTAGTTGAAGTTTTTTAACCCAGATCTCTACAGGGAGATGATGAATTTTCACCAGGGATCCTTTCTGCAGGCAGGAGGGGGGCATATCACCATGTCACAGACAGGAGTTACGGTTTTTATCTCTAGAAGGGTCGTTTCCTTCTTTTCTTTTTTTTTTCCCCTTTTCTTTTTTTAACTTATATCTGCCCTGGGCCATTTTTTGATGAGCTTCTGTCTCTGATCTGTCTGACATTGCAAATGCTCTTGCCTTTCACATCCATCTTTGTGCTGTTGCCAATCTGTTGTGTATAAAGTCGGTGCTTTCATAAGCTGGCTGAGATGGAATCTCTCTAATTATTTTTGTGATTCTCTCCCGTCTTCAATGAGGGAAACCTCGCCGGGCTCTGCTAGGAGCCGACTGATCCCTCTGTCATGTGACAGGTAATGAATTTCTGCAGGTCTCCGGCTCTTCCCTCCCAGGCTCTGGCTGAGGAAGGGAGCAGGTCCTGTCCAGCCGGGAGAGGCGTGTGCAGTCCTGGCTGCAGACGCGGCCTCCCTCTTTGGCTCCTGGCAGGGTGGGTGAATGGGTTTTTCCCCTGCCGTTTTGTTTCTGGTGGAGCTGCCTTTTCGGGCGGTTACACCCTGCTAGCCCAGGAAGCCGACTCGTGTTCAAAGGCTCTGCCGGTGCCTTGGCGCTCGCCTCGCGCTGCGGGTTACGGGGACAGCTCTGGCAGCCCTGGTCTCGGTGGAGGGGAAGGTGTAGCTGCTCCCACACCAGCCTGAGCTCTGGGATAATTGCACGGCTGGGGAAAATCACCTCAGAGCCCCTCTGGGCTGTTGTATTTCCTCCTACAGCAAGAGATTCCTCGTGGCTCTGCGGTAGTGCTCACCCTACACCCACACAGCCCCCATCCTGGGGCTCCCCTCACCCCACCCCACATCCAAACACACCCCATAAGGATTCCTGCTCCAGCCTCACCGGGGCTGAGGGCTGGCGGGGACAGGAGTCTCTGCCACCCTTTGCCTCGCCAACAGTGACACCAAAATGCCGCTGCCCTGGGGCCACATGCAGCCCTGAAAGCCAGGCTCCTTGTTCCAGCATGCTCCTGGCAGCCCCCTCCGCCCTGCTGGCGATAGGGGGGTTGTTTTATGGCTTAACGAGGGGCTTCGCACAGCAGTGCTGGGGCTGGGGGTGTCACCAGCTCCAATATTGGGACTTTTGCCCCCAGGCAGGGGGGGACCGGTGCCGCCCAGCGGGCTTGGTGCTGGGCTGGGGGTTGTGCACCGAGGGCCGGAGCCCTGGGGATTTCGCAGCCTGCGCGCTCAGTTCAGCTGTGAAGCCCGGCGAGATGATTTGAATAATTTAATACCGGGCTGTGACCAAGCCTGGAGAAAGGGTAAAGGAAACAAAGAGGCCCCCAGCCCCGAGCAACAATAGCTCTTGAAACGACAAGCCGAGGCACGTCCGTGTGCCGGAGGCAGAGAGCAGCCCCAGCAAATAGGCCAGTTGCATTCCTCACGTCTGCTGCTTTGTTTCCCCACAGAAGCTCCTGGTGAAAACTGCAGGTCTCGGGGCTTCTGCCTTGATCCTTGTTTTGTCCCTGCACCCCGGTGCTGGAAACGGCTGGAAGAGCTCAGCTCGGCCACCCAGGGGCTGAGCACATCCCGGGGCCCTGATGGGATGAGGGCTCCCGGTCCCGGGTGGTGCGTCCCAGCCTGTGCCAGCCTCACCTGGGTGACCAGGTCTGTTCCTTTACACCAAGATCTGTTCATTTTCACTGAGGTCTGTTCATTTGCACCAGGGAAAAGCTGCCTGCAGGGAGGGACGGACACGAGGAGCCGCAGGCGGGCGGTCTCCGAGGGATGCTCGTTCCCATGCCTGCTGAGATCACGCGTCCCACTGACCTCGGCCCCTTGCTGTCAGCAGGGAACAGCCCCAAACCTCCTGCTGCTCCCTGAGCTGATCTGGGTTGGTTCTGGCACCTGTCCTGGTCCCAGCCCCGTTCCCACGAGGTTTTGCAGCCACCGTCCGTCCGTCCAGCACCTCGCCTCCTGCGGGCACCGGTCCCCAGGAACAGGGAGCGGGCTCTCCCCACTCCTTCCCCCGGGGCAAAAGGCGCCGCCTTGACTTCTTTAGAAGCCGGAGCGTCGGTTTTCTGTCCCTAAACCCGAGGCAGAGGGAAGGAAGGAGGAGAAGGAAGCCTCCCTGAGCCCAGATGGGTCCGGGGCCTGTCCTGCCAGCGGGGCTGAGGACATATCCCCTCTCCAAAGGCCATCGCCCTGCCTGGAGGTTGAGTGTCGCCTTTGTGCGAGACAAATGCCTCGCTGTAATGTGGAGTGCGGGGAGGGCTTTCATTAGGGAGAGGGGGAAAGGAGGGGATCTTTGTTTGCAGGGTCTGACACCTCGGAGCCATCCTGCCGGCACAGCCAGCGCCTTCTGATGGCTTTGTCAGCTCCGGGCTAATTAGCAGAGATGGCTCTTCAGCGAGGTTAGAAACGAAAAATTTGGGAACATCAAAGAGATGGGGTTAATGGTGATAAAACTCTGCCTGCTCCATGCCTGCCATCGGAGGTGGGGGCTCTCTGGGCTCACGGGGAGCAGCTCAGCGGGGAGCCCCCCCCGGGATGCTGGCGCAGGGGCTGTGGGACCCCCGTGGCCACCACCCCATCCCGCAGCCATGGCCAGGGATGGTTTGGGGATGGGGCCGTGTCTCAGGGAGCTGGGACGGGGGTCGGGCAGCGGCTGTGGTTGTTGTGTGCCTGGCTCCGGGGCGTGCTGCGACTTGGTGGCAGAACCAGAGGGACCCCGGGGCTGCTGCTGGGTCCTGCCCCGGGGGGCTCCTGGCTCTGAGCAAACCCCACCAGGAGAAGCCAGATTTGAGCAGCCCAAAGCCCCGTGACAGCTGGCTGCTGGCACTGCTGCCAGCTCCCGGTGCTCACCCGCCTGTCGTCTTTTTTTATTATTATTATTTTTTTAATTTAATTTTTACTTTCTGCACGTTGTGTTTCCAGGCTCTGGGCGAGATGGTTCGAGTTTAGCTCGCTGCTCCCCACCGGCTCATCGCAGCCCTCGGGGAAGCCCCTGGGGTGGCTCAGCCAGAGCTGAGCTTCTTGGTGCTCAGCACACATCGGGGCAGGATTCGCCCGTGGCTGGGTGCCACTGGAGCTGGGCGGCATCGGTGCCGGCGGTCATTTTAAGCAGGAGGAAGAAGAGAAGCGTGAGTGACGAGGGACACAGCCTGGCTGGCCCAGCGGGACCCCCAGGCCCCCCTCACCTCTGCTAACTGGGAACCAGGGGCTGGAACCAGTGACCCCAGCTGCTGGGAACGAAGCCCCCCAGCTGCTGCCCCCATCCCTGGGGGTGCAGGCCAAGCTCTCCCCGGTGCCCCCCGGCCAGCCCTCCATCCCCAACACCCCCCAAACCCCCCCAAACCCCCCCCCAACCCTCCCCAACCCCCCCCCCCGAGGGGGCGGGCAGCAGGGCTGGGGGCGGCGTGGCTCCGCTTTTGTCGCCGCCCCGGGGAGGAGCCGGGCGTCGGGAGCCGGGAGCCGGGGCTCGGGCAGGAGGAGGAGGAGGAGGAGGAGGAAGGCGAGCGGGGCCGGGAGCCGGCTGCGGGGCCGGGGCGGGGGTGGGGGGGGGGCGATGCCGGGCTACGACTACAAGCTGCTGGAGCGGCCGCGGCGCCGGGTGCTGTGCCCGCTGTGCGGGAAGCCCATGCGGGAGCCCGTCCGCGTCTCCACCTGCGGCCACCGCTTCTGCGACACCTGCCTGCAGGAGTTCCTCAGGTGAGGACCCCCCCCC